>NC_142063.1:227069964-227263297 GCF_059756535.1 Pantherophis guttatus | reverse complement strand
ATAGCAAAATACAGGTAGTCCTCAACTTACAGCAGTTCATTTAATGATCGTTCGAAGTTACAATGGCATTGAAAAAAGTGACTTATGACCATTTTTCACACTTACGGCCATTGCGGCATCCACATGGTCATATGATGAACATTTAGATACTTGGCAACTGATTCATATTTATGACCATTGCAGTGTCCTGGGACCTTGTAATCACCTTTTGCAACCTTCTGACAAGCAAAGTCAAAGGGGAAGCTGGATTCACTTAGCAACCATGTTACTAACTTAACAACTGCAGTGATTCACTTTAACTGTGGCAAGAAAGGTGGTAAAATGGGACAAACTTCACTTAACAAATATCTCAGTTAATAACAAAAATTTTGTGTTCAGTTGTGGTCATAAGTCGAGGACTACCTGTTAGAGTGGACATGCTATTTTGTTTCAACTTGTTTCCGAGACTTTCTGTGTGATGCATGCTGGTAAGCTTCTTCGGGTCAACAGGCCGACTGGAGGAGACTTTGAGGTAATGTAAAGGGCCTTGGTGAAATAAATAATAAAGGCTATATATACTTCAGAAAGCTTTAAAGAGATTGAAATAAGCATTTTGAAAGCAATGCACTAATTAGCATCAGTCAGAATGGATTTGTTAAGAACATACCTTGCTATTTGATATCTTCTTGGATTTACTATCTTCCTTCATACATTGGAGGTATTCTGTAGACATAACATGCCTAAAGTTTGGCATTCGAGAAGGCAATTGGCAAATATCTTATGATATGTTAATTAGCAAGCTCGTTAAAATCGAAGTGGATGGCATTACAATTATATGGATACTGTCAGCTCTTCAGGTAGACCAGACTAGGAAACCAAAGTCATTATTATTAATACTTTTTTATTATATGTTACAGTATCAAAAACTTGCAAATCGGAATGTGTTTCACCATTTTCTGTATGAGAACTAGGGAGGGTCTAGTCCAGTGTTGGCGAACCTTTTTGGCACTGAGTGCCGAAATGGGAGTGCGCCAGTGGTGGGTTGCCCCCGGTTCGCACCGGTTCTATAGAACCGGTAGTAAAACCAGCGGGACGCCCCGCCTACTGACCCTGACATCATGAAAACGCTTCTGTGCATGCACAGAAGCTTCTGTGCTTGTGCAGAAGAGCGACTGTGCGCGTGAGCGGCCCCATTGCAAAACGGTAGTAAAGGTAAGTAGAACCCACCCCTGGAGCGTGTGTGTGTGTGTGCGCATGCCAGAAACCGGAAGAGCAGCCACCTGGTGCACATGTGCACACCAGATGGCTGCTGTTCTGGTTTCTAGTGCACGCATGCGCAGTCCACCTGGTCTTCCTGTTTCTGGCATGTGCGCACCAGGAAGACGATCTTCTGGTTTCCTGCATACGCATGCACACCGGCCAATTGGTCTTCATGTGCATATGTGTGTCAGAAACCGGAAGACCAGGTGGCCAGTGTGCATGTATGCATGAAGACCAGCTGGCCAGCATGCCGAAACCTGGAAGAGCAACGGGCAACAGCTCACATGCCCGGAGAGATGGCTCTGTGTGCCACTTCTGGCATGAGTGCCATAGGTTCACCATCATGGGTCTAGTCTGAAATGTTTACTGAGATTACTCTTCTGACCTGAACTCATATTTCTTTTATCTGACCATTGTCTTGTTGGCAACTTTTTCTTCTTGAATTTATTTCTTCTGCCCCGTTTTTGAGATATTAGATTTTGTAATTGTTTAATGGGTTTTAGTCATAAGGTTCTTAATTCTCGGCCAAAGGGTATAATTCTTTTAAATTTTTAAATTTTGTATTGGATGTTTTTTACTTGGCTGTGCACCGCCCTGAGTCCACCAGGAGAAGGGCGGTATACAAATTTAAATAAAATAAATAAAAAAGAAATTACAGATATATAGCTAGCTCAAAAATCATACTCAAAAGTATGATAAAATAATGGTTCATCATCAAAACAGCAAGAGGCATCATTTCGGATTGGCACAAGAGTCAGTCCTGAATCTCTCCTCTTTGATATCTTCATGAATGAATTGGATCAGGAACGGGGGGAGGGGGATGTTCAAAGTTGCAGATATTTATTGCTAACAAATTTGAGAGATTGGAAATATGGGTTGAAGGTATCGAAATGAACACAAACAGAACCGTGTGAAAAGTTATTTATTTAGGAGATAAAAACCAAGAAACAAATGGGTTGTTTCCTTGGTAACAGCCCTTCTGAGAAAGGTCTTGGAATCATATCTGGCTGAATATGAGCCAGCAATGGCTGCAAGGAATATCAATGCAATTTTAGGTTCCATCCGTTGTAATAGAGCTTCAAATCTTGAGAAATAAAACTTCGTTTTAGTTTGCTTTGGTCAGAAAATATATTTAAAATACTGGTTCCAAGACATGGAATGGTAAGACATATCATTCTGGATACTCCCTGGAGAAAGATTTAAAGGTATTGGAACATATTCCCAAAAGAGCAACAAAGATGATCAGGAAACTAGAAACCAAGTCCTTTTAAAAAGATGGAAAGATGTTTTTATCCTTGAAAAATTGTGACTCTCTCTCTTGTTCTCATGGGTTGAAGTAATAGCCAAAAGATATCCATGTTGCCAGTTGAGTGCTCCTTTCACATCTCCATTAAGTTGCCCACCGAAGTGGTACCCACCTGTCTACTCACAATTGCTTGCTTTCGAACTGCTGGGTCGGTAGGAGCTGGAGCAAATGACAGGAGCTCACCATATCACCCATCTTTAGGTCTCGAACATGGGCTGATTGTCAACACACCTTATCCTAATCAGGTGAGCCACTGTGCTCTAAATGATATGATTTCTTCAAACATTAACAAAATGTCCATTTTTTATTCCAAAGTTCAGGACAACAAATAATGGCAAGAATGGCAAGAATTTAATTGCAAGAAAGCAAATTCCAATTAAATTTGGAATTTACAAACACAAGGGGGTTTAATTATTTTCTAAACCACCAAAACAAGACAAGAAACAAAGGATGGAAACTAACCAAGGAGAGAATCAAACTAGAACTAAGGAAAAAATTCCTAATGGTGAGAACAATCAACCAATCAAATCAACAATCAACAATCAACCAATCAACCAACCAACCACAGCCTTCAGTGTGGTTACTCCATCACTGGAGGTTTTAAAAAGAGAGTGGACAACCATTTGTCTGAAATGGTATAGAGTCTTCTGCTTGAGCAGGAAGTTGGACTAGAAGACATCCAAGGTTCCTTCCAACTCTATTCTTCTATGTTCTAAATAAAAATCCTATCAGGAAAAGCACTTTGATTGTGGAATCAGTTATTGGGTGATGTGGTCAGATGTTGTTTGCAGGATTTGTTTAAGCAGAGGACAGTCTGCCATCTGTCTGGGTCTCTAATGTGCAGAGGGACTAGGATGAAGAGCCACTACTGAAACAATGGTCAGGTAGAAGAAAAAGAAACCTGAGTCCTGGGAAAACATGTAATTTGAAAAGGCATCATAGACCAGTGGTGGGATTCAGCTGGTTCACACTGGTTCAACCAAACTGGTAGCTAACTTTTTCTGCAATTCAGTGAACTGTTTGATCCCGCTACTGGCTGGCCCCACCCCACCCCACCCCACCCCACCCCGCCCCTCACACCTCCCCTCCCCTCCCCGCCATTCCTTACTTTGCCTGAGGAAGTAAGGCTTATGGCTGGGGAGGGAGACCCACTGCGGGCCTGCTGTGTTCTGGTGTAAGCATGTTAGCTGCAGTTGCTTGTAGGGGTTTGGGCTGGAACTGTGGGTGCGAGGGGAGGGGAGCAGTGGTGGGATTCAGCCAGGCCGCACCACTTCGGGAGAACCGGTTGTTAACTTTCTGAGCAGTTTGACAAACTGTTTGATGGAAGAAATCATTAGGGCAGAGAACCGATTAAATTATTTCAATCCCACCACTGAGGGGAGCCTTCCCTGAGGGTCAGTGGGAATGTTCCCCTTTGTTGGTCTTCAGGAGGGGAGAAGAAGCACATTGAGTTGGCCATGCCCACCCAGTCATATGACCACCCAGCCACACCTACCCAGCTGGTCATTAGGGCAGAGAACCGGTTGTTAAATTATTTGAATCCCACCACTGGACATGACCCTTCTGAGTTCTCATAAAGATAAAGGAAGAGAGGGGTAAATAGACTGAGACTTGCAAGATGTTATTTTTTCAAGGTAGACCAGACTAGAAAACTGGAGTTATGAATAACAACACTACATTTATTATAAAGTTACAGTAACAGAATCTTGTTAGTCGGAATGAACTTTTATCTTCATAAGAAATAAGGAGGGTCCCATCTCAGATGCTCCTCAGAGTTATTCCTTCTGCCCATTAAAGGGAGACTAATAATTTGAATTCCAGCCCTGAGCAGGGGCTGGTTGGCTTCCAGTTTTATGATAGCATAATTCAGTTTTAAATCTTTCCTCTGATAGTTTTAAACAGCCAGAAAAATCTTTATGAGAAATTCTCCTAGACATAGATGTTAAATTGGTATTCATTAGGAATAAATGGATTAGCCTACATCTATATATTTCAAATATGGAGATACTTAATGATACGTGTGTTCATCTAATCCTAAAATTTGTTTTTAAAAAAATCTGCAATAAAATTTTCAAACATTATTACATATAACTTTTCCTTTCCTATATAATGCTTACCTTTTTGTAGCATACAGATTTATAGATATAAATATTTATAAACATTTATAGATATAAATGACCCGTTTGGTCATTGTATATCCTTACCTAAGCAAAGAAACAAAATGACTTCCTTCCTTCCTTCCTTCCTTCCTTCCTTCCTTCCTTCCTTCCTTCCTTCCTTCCTTCTTGCCTGCTTGCCTCTTCCCCTCCCCCCTCCTTCCCTCACAAGGTTCATCTCCATAGACCTGAGGGTGTTCTTACTTCCTGTTCAAATGTACCTGTTTATTCAACTCAGAAACAATAGAAACAAAATAAAGGCTTTGATTAGGATAGCCCAATAGGAGCACAATTGGTCACCATGCCTCTGAATATTCCTTCTCCAAATGGCATAAGAGGGTTGATTTGAACTTTTTTTCTCATTTTACCTGATGAATAGTGAAACAGTTTCCCAACTTGTTTCCTTCTGAATCATCTTGTTCACAACAGTCCTTAGCAACAGTACTTGGACTTATATACAGCTGCATAGTGCTCTGCAGCACTCTCTGAGTCTTGGATTGTGTCCCCAACAATCTGGGTCATCAGTTTTACAGAGTGCCCCCAGCAATCTGAGTTCTGGTTTCCCATCCTTGGAAGGATGGAAGGCTGAGTCACCCTTGAGCTGGTCAGGATTGAACTGCTGGCAGTGGCAGAGTCAGCCTACAATGCTACATTCTAACTAATGTGCCACCTCGGTTCATAATCCACTTTCAGACTAACAAGTGACAGTGAGATGGAGGCTCTGCTTTGAAGGTTTTGTGGATGAGGCAATGAAAGCCTCTTCCAACAACTGCAGAGTCATTTGGCTTTCATGTTCTTGACACATTTTGAACAAGTGAGTTGAAAAGCATGGAGGTTTATATATGTACACACACACACACACACACACACACACACACACATATATATATATATATATATATATATATATATATATGATCTTGATTTACGTAGGAAAAAACCTGGCTGAGAGAAAAATACACATAAAGGCCTACGAAAAGAGAAGCAGAAAATAAATATTTGATCTTTACAGGGAGGAGACATGAGATGAGGGTGTGGCTAACTGAAGAAGACAAATTAGTCAGAAATAGATCTCTTTTAGTCTCCCTTAAGTCTCACAATAGACAGCAAAATGCTGGTTTGATGTCTGATAAAGCCTAGGAACTAGTGAATGGGATTTCACTGAACTATGGCTGTATATCTTGATTTACGTAGGAAAAAAACCTGGCTGAGAGAAATATGTATGTATGTATGTATGTATGTATGTATGTATGTATGTATGTATGTATATGTTAGACAGTTGTATTAGCTTCTGAGCCACAAGTTCTCCTCCCTTCATCAGCTTGAGCCAGAGGAGAGATTATGCTCCCTCCCACATGCTGGATATATATATACACGCTTACCGGGGTGAAATGCTCCGGCTTGGGCGAGTAGGTAGTGGCGGTGGGCAGTTCAGAGAACCGGTAATAAAAATCCCTTCCCCTGCCCCACCTCCAGCTTGCTTACCTTGCACGCCTGCCTTGCTTCACTTGCTGTAATCCCTGCAATCCATTGCATCAGCAAGCAACTGAATCTCTCTACCTGCAATCAAGCTCATCGGTGAGCAGCTCTTTCTGCCTGCCTGCCTGCCTGCCTGCCTGCCTGTAAGTATTTTTTCCCTTTGGGAGCTTTAAAAAAAATAGTTAATTAGGGTTTTTTTTAGTTGTTCTTTTTTTAGACCTAGCCATTTAAAGTTTAGGAAGTTTTAAATTTAGCTGCTTTTATATAAAAATAAAAATAAAATAAAATAAAATAAAATAATATTTGTGCAGCTTTCTGAGATTTTGTGTGTTTCTGTAGTGTTTCACTCTAACTACACAAACACACAAAATCTCACAAAGCTGTATGTGGAATTTTGTGTGTGTAAAGTGTGAAAGTTGGTTTTTTGGACTTTTTGTGGCTGTGTGAGGTTCCTGCTTGTTGCAGGGGCCATTTTGGATCTAGCACAGCTGCTTTTACATTGTGGGTGAGCCAGTTGTGTTGTGTTGTGTTTTGTAGGTTAAAAAAGGGCAAAGAAGTGATGTCAACTTGGCCACACCCACCTGACCAACAAGCCACATCCACCCAGCCACCTGACCACTAAGCCCCGCCCACTAATTAAGCCCTGCCCACAGAACCGGTAGCGAAAATTTTTAGATTTCACCCCTGACGCATACACATACACATATAGCATTTAAGTTTCGTGAGGATACTTAAGAAAAAATAAATACTTTTCTAAATATACTTTTTTCTCCTATGGATTTCTGAAAAAAGTTTATATGCTCTGTTCATACATCATCCACAAGGTATCAAGTCAACATTATTTGTGAAAGGAAAGAGAAAGAAATTTCATTCTTTCCTCTTTTTTTTTTCTCCCTAGCACTTAGGAACAAAACATAAAGTGGATTTTAAAAGAATTAGATGGGTGGGGTTTGGATCTTAGCTATTTGGAGAAGAGACCTGTTTATAAAATTTCAAGTTCCCTTCCCCTTCCCCTTCTCCCTCTCTTTCATAAACAATCCATTAAGAGGGAAAGATAGACTAGCTGCACAATGCATTTTTGATGACTAGATGGAAGTATATGTCAATTGCTCATTTTAAAAAGCACTGTCTCTTTGACTGAAAATTGTGCTAATCCCAGCTGGTCCTTAGTTACATTTTCAGTAGCTGTAACTAAAATAAAATAAAATAAAATATGGCTCTGACTGAAAAAACACAGGCACAAAAACACACTCATATGGTCCTGCACAGAGACCCCTGCAAAATAAAGTTAAGCAAATGAAACAAAGGTAAAGATAATTTCTTTCTTTCTTCCCCCCCCCCCGCCCTCTTTCTTTCTTGTTTTACATGCTGAAGACGGAGCTTTCAGGCTCCAGGGAAGTGTGTAGTTCCTGACTCAGCACACAACACAGAGCAAGTCTCGAAAGCCAGGCAGCTAAAGAGGCTGTTCAGTGACACTGAGCAAATGCTTACGCGGAGCCTTTCTGCAATTTCTCAGCATAATCTTTTTTTTTTTTTTCTCCCAGTCTTTTTCTCAGCATGGACAAAAATGGACAGGCTGTTGCCGGTCACGTGAGTTGGTGAGATCTTGTACCATCTACGCAAAATAAAGGCTGCATAACTTCAAGCCTAGGGGTTCAAACAACCTTTTATGTGCATTGCTGAGACCTAACAAAAGTTGCAGGTTTTAATATCACATAATTAATTCCACATTGTTATATATTTGTTTACTACTTTTAGTTTGAATGACATATAGGTAAAATTAAAGCAAGAGTAGCCCCCGTCCATTCCTTTTTGGTGTGCATCACAGTGCAAACCTTGATTCAGAAAAAAATTCCATGACCTATGTGCACGGATTTCTTCATATTCTTGGAAGCAACATAATAGCAAAAGCACTAGTACTTAGACTTATATACCACTTCATAGTGCTTTACAACCCTCTCAGAGTGGTTCACAGAGTCAGCATATGGCCCTCAACAACCAGATCCTCATTTTACCAACCTCGGAAGGATGGAAGGCTGAGTCAACCTTGAGCCTGATGAGGATCAAACTCCTGGCAGTCAGCAGAATTAGCCTGCAATACTGCATTTCAACCACTGGGCCACCAAGGCTCTTTTAACTCACAGCTTCTGAATTCTCCATCATGCTGGGAGTGATCAGCAGTTAAAGGAGAAAGGGCTGCCCTAGTACTTGCTGGATGGACACTGTAAAGCAGGGGTCTCCAACCCTGGCAACTTTAAGACTTGTGGACTTCAACTCCCAATTCTGGGAGTTGAAGTCCACAAGTCTTAAAGCAAAGCTGGCTGAGGAATTCTGGAAGTTGAAGTCCACAAGTCTTAAAGTTGCCAAGATTGGAGACCCCTGCTATAAAGGATGGCGAGATCACCATGGAAGATTTGAAGGAGACAGTGTAAGACAGAGGGGCATGGAGAGTGCTGATCCATAGAGTGGTCAAGGGTCAGACACTGAATAGCTGTTGCTGCTGCTGCTACTAATATAAGTTATCCAGAAGGCCAGTGCTAAAGTTTGGGTAATGGTTCTCAATCCTTTTTTTAAAAATAGGATCAATGGCTCCAAATTGCCAAATTGGGGTCAAAATCAATTCTTATGTAAATGCAAGCCCTACTGTAAACTGAGAAAGAAAAGGTAAAATGAAATGGATTACTCCATTATTTTTTAAGATAGAAACATGCTATAGCTATAAATATAGAAGCCTACAAGGGCAGGCTTAGGAAGATCTTTTGTTCTCTATGATTAGGGAACTGGATGTCTTTCAAAATATTCTTCCTAAAGCTGATTTTGCACCTTTCACAAATTCTGGGCTAGTCTAAAATTTGGTTTTGCTCCTAACTGGCAATTTGGAAGACAGCCCTGTTCCCCTCAGAAAAAAAAAAAGAAGATGCTTCTAGACCAGTTGTGGGATTCAATTTTTTTTACTACCGGTTCTCTGGGCGTGGCTTGGTGGGTGTGGCAAAACTTGGTGGGCGTGGCTTGGTGGGCATGGCAGGGGAAGGATACTGCAAAATTCCCATTCCCTCCCCACTCCTGGGGGAAGAATTCCCATTTCCTCCCAATCAGCTGGGACTCGGGAGGCAGAGAATAGATGGGGGTGGGGCCAGTCAGAGGTGGTATTTACCGGTTTTCTGAACTGCTCAAAATTTCCACTACCGGTTCTCCAGAACTGGTCAGAACCTGCTGAATACCACCTCTATTCCAGATTTTTTTTGAATGTCACGTTTCGTGATTCCCATTGCTTTACAAGTATGACTTTTTATTATTATTATTATTTAACTGTCCTTCAGAAGGCTACCCCTCAGGTTGAATCCACAAATAAAAGTGCAGAGAAAAAGCACAATGTAAATCTCTCCACCCATTTCCCAAAGCTGTGAAATTAAAAAACCCTATGATAGGAAGACAGAGGGTCAATAATTAAAGGAAAGCGAGGTCATAAAACCAGTGAATAAAGTGTGCAGAAACAAGCAAATAAAAATAAATTTAGTTGACCACCCTCTCTTCTGCCACATTCTCTGGAGGAAGATTTTTTTTTAATTTTTTTTTTTGCAAATTCATTGTCTTTTCTTCCTCTATGCTCCAAACTGCTATAGCACAAACAGCAAAGTCTTGTCATGGTTGCAATTATTCACTTTTAGAAACTGTGCTTTGCCTTAGGAAGCCATAGAATTGTTGCAAAAAGATTCAATCTGGCTACCACCAGCTCCAAAGCCTAATGTCTGCCATGCAGGATCAAGTCTTTCTAAAAAAAAAGAAAGAAAGAAAAAGAAAAAAATGCCTGAGAAGTGACACTATCTCATGATGTTCTGTTGCTTCTTTATAATTGTATGGGGATAAAAATGTCCCATGTATCTTGTTTTTCCATACACTATCCTTTCAAAGTTACTAGGGAGCGAGCATTGGGGAAAACAAAATGCAACTTCTTAAAATTCACAGGGCAAGCTTAATTTTTCCTGTGTATTTATGTTATTCTGGAAAAGTCAGTAAATCATGTTGCAGTCATTTTTAGAACAATGTTTAGTCCAAATAAAAAAAAAATGCTGCATTCTGAAACTGCTGCAATCTGTCTAAAATTGCTTAAGAAGAATATAGGGAAAGATACCTTGGCCATAATGTTGGTATATATGCAAATGTATATATCTTTGCATATGTATACCATAGGCCACAAGTCTGCTTGAGTGAAGAGTTCCCCTGTGGTTGTTCTCTTATGTTGTGTGGTTTCCATTTTATATTTTGTATTGATATATTGTATATGTTTAGTGTTATAAGCCTGGTTTTTTTTTAAAAAAATTTTTTTGTTAATGCTATATGCTACACAGAGTCACCCATTTGACTTAGTCAGCTTGTACTAGAGTTTTTGTATATGGATGATGGGTGGATGGATAGAAATTTAACGATAGATGATAGATAGATAGATAGATAGATAGATAGATAGATAGATAGATAGATAGATGATAGATAGATGATAGATAAAAAGATAGATAGATAGATAGATAGATGATAGATAGATAGAAGATAGATAGATAGTTAGAAGATAGATATAGATAGATGATAGATAGATAGATAGAAAGATAAATAGATGATAGATAGATAGATAGATAGATAGATAGATAGATAGAAGATAGATAGATGATAGATAGATAGATAGATGATAGATAGAAAGATAGATAGATAGTTAGAAGATAGATAGATGATAGATAGATAGATGGATAGATAGATATAGATAGATAGATAGATAGATGATAGGTAGATAGATAGATAGAAAGAAAGAAAGAAAGAAAGAAAGAAAGAAAGAAAGAAAGAAAGAAAGAAAGAAAGATACCAGTAGATAGATAGATAGGCAGGCAGGCAGGCAGGCAGGCAGGCCTACTTACAGATTAAAAAGAAAGAACAAGGTGGAAGAATAAAATCCTCCTTCTCATGCAATACCTAAAGGGGCCCTTCAGTCAGCCTAGCCAAGGAACTGGGGAAAGAGCCAGGTTTTCAAGGCTTTTTTTAAAAGACAGTTTGAATCTGCAGGAAGAGATGCTGCTCCCAGGATCAGGTGCTGCAATGCAGAAAACATGCTACCTGGGTTGTTCTAGCTAGGGGACCCAAAACACATTGACTCTACTTAATTGTACAGGATAGGAAGAAAATTTTCACTGTATTCTGCATCAGTTGCATCTTCTAAAGGGTCTTCAAGGGCAGCCCTACCTAGAGCATATTGCAATAGTCAACATATGAGGTGACCAATCATCTGTGAAGGTAAGAAGCCCTCCTGGTTGAAGAATAAGGTACAACTGGTGCACAAAATAGATAAGCCTTCCTCGTCATAGCAATTATCTGTTCTTCAAGCAGGAGCTGAGAGTCCAGGAAGATCCTCAGATTGTAAACCAGCCTCAAAGGGGAATGTGCATCCTCATTCCTCATTCTGACTAATGGTAGAAAATCCCCAAAACCAGAAAGACCAAGCTACCTAGCCAGTGGTGGGATTCAAATAATTTAACAACCGGTTCTCTGCCCTAATGATTTCTTCCAACAGCCAGTTCACCAAACTGCTCAGAAAGTTAACAACCGGTTCTCCCAAATTGGTGCAAACTGGCTGAATCCCACCACTGTACCTAGATAATCAGCCTTGCTAAGACTAAACTTAAGCCAAGACCCCTACACCTCTAGCCACTGAGGCAACACTCTGACATCATTGCTTGGCTGGGCCATGATCAACCTCGACTTCAAGGGGTCTGTTAGGTGATACTGTGGTCCTGCCCTGCCCTCCCCATCAAGGAATGAATCACTCCATAAGAACTGCTGGCTGGCAGCGTGGTGAGCTATGTCTTAAAGATCTGTGAATGCTATAAGAGTGGAGTATTTTTTCTGCAAAAAGGATTATCTAGGTCTCGTTTCTTTTATTTTTTTCCCCAGCATTCTTCTGATAACATGCTATAGCTCCCAAATCCTGACTTATTATAGTGTTGTTGTTGTTTTATCATTGTCATCATCATCATTACCTTCATCATCATGGTGGTACAGTGGTTAGAGTGCAGTATTGCAGGCGAACTCTGCCCACAGAATGGTGTTTGATCCTCACTGACTCAAGGTTGACTCAACCTTCCATCCATCCGAGGTGGGTAAAATGAAGAGCCAGATTGTTGAAGGCAATAGGCTGACTCTGTAAACTACTTAGAGAGAGCTGTAAAGCACTGTGAAGCGGTACATAAGTCTAAGTGCTATTGCTATTGCTATCGTCTTCTTCATCACCATCAACATCCCCTGTGATTTTTATTGGAACGTGCTCCACATTCTCTTTTATTATTCTCATTTTGTTCTTTGTAACTGCAATATGCAAATTACTTAGTGCGATTGTGATGGCAAACAAGTGAATATGTGTGTGTATATAATGATAAATATCCACAATTTGATGCAATGTACAGACTGTGCACTGTGGGCAATCTTTCCCGTTCCTCTCTGTTATCTCTGCTTCCATGCAGATTTATAATACTTCAAAGAAGCAATCAACAGAGGTGTGGGGCTTGCCTGCAGTCTGTCTCCATCAGGCCCTGAGCTTTGCAGAGGCATTATGTTTCATCTTGATGCCAGACTATAGACCTCATGAAGTCAGTACTTTCCCTTTATAAGAGCTGAGGTGGGACTGATCCACCCAGACTGGCTGTTCCACTTTGCTAACAGGAGCTTCCATAATGTGCATATACAGATGTTAGTTTCATCAAGTGAAGTCAAGTGTAGGGGAACTTAACAGATGGTTTGTTAAAAGGTGGTTTGATTGAGGCCTTTATGAAGCATAGTGTTCCTTTGATAATCTGCGTTGTTTCAGCAGCCAGCATGCCTGGTTGAATCAAGTGTGCTTGTATGTGTGAGAGTGTTTGTCAATCATTGTCTGTTATGTACATGTAGATGTCACAGAGTGGTGGCATAGAGGTGGAACTCTTGTCTCACAATCAGGAGGATGTGGGTTCAATTCTAGGTAGCGGCAGATATTTCTCTCTCTGAGCGCAAAGAGACAATATCTGCTGTGAGTTCTGTGTAGGCGTCAGGAAGGGTATCTGGCCAATAAATGCTCAGCTCCATTTAGTTGTCCAGACCCCAATAAAAGGAATTATAAGGTCATTAACAGAAAAAAAAATACATGGTTACATGTCCCCATATTCATGGGGATCATGATCCAGAGAAGTTAGTTGGTAAAACTTTCTAGTCTCCAAGTAATTAGTAATTCCTTTAACCTTATGCTTGGTGAGCCATGTCTTAAAAATGACAATCATTTATTCTTCATAGCTCATTGAATATGAGTGTTAAAGCAAAGGTGTAAAAGCTGTAATATGAGAAGCTGTACTATGTCACATAATTGGAAATCCACAAAGTTACAAATCAATGAAACCATTATGGGCCAGGACTGAATTTTTGTGGGTTGTTTTTTTGGTCTTTTTTTTTTTTAAATACTTGCTATGGAAAGTCATTGTTGAAATCAATCGATCATATGTAGATCTTTTAAATGGTATATTCCAGATCAAGAACATTTTTTTCCTTTCCCCAGATTTTGAAATAGAAAAATCTACTTCATTATTTCTATACATTTACAAAAATTGCTACAGCAAATGATATATAACTATGCCTGTTTCCAAGGAAATCATTCTTATTAAGACAGGATTGAGGGGGAATAGCCAGGAAAAGCCACATAGAGTATCAAATCATGAGATGCCATAAACATATTTGCAAATACAGTATATCTACATATATATACAGGCAAACATAGTTGAAGATGACTTCTCAAGTGCTTCAGAAGCAAGGAATTAGCCATCTTCTCCAAGATTTCACCAAAATCTTAGTTCCCTCCTTTCATCCAATGCTGTTTTCCTCTTTTTTCGCTTCACTAGAAGCAGAGAAGAATCAGAAAATACTGAGCTACAGACCAGTTAACTGGACATTACAGAAAGTTGGCTCAGGCTATGAACAAGGAAATATACAAGCACTGGGTATGAGTATAGCTTTTCTTCAACCTGAGGAAATCAAGGAGAAAAAGGTAAGGGAGATCGGACCAAGCAAAATCTTGAAGATAACAATACGTCTGAAAATTCTGTCAGGTTGAATAAGTGGCACCGATTCATTCACATAAGCTACCTTTTAATGGAGAAAACGACAAGGAATTACTATTCGTGATGTACCATTTATTAGGATCATTTGTTGTTAACAAGTGACTTCTTAGCCTTTCTCTCTTGACTGTAACTGCAATGCCTCTGATAATGTAAGAATAACAATGTTCTTTCAACAATGGAAATGATCATTACTTTTGACTTAGAACACGGATTTAACATCAGCGCCCACCACATGATTACAGAAACTTGGCTTAATTAAAAGAGTGGCCTGCTATTACAGGTAGTCCTCACCTTACAGCCATTTGTTAAATGACTGTTCAAAGTTCAAACTGCCATTTCCAATGGCACTGGATAAAGTGACTTACGACCATTTTTTACACTTACAACCACTGCAGCAGCTCCATGTTCATATAGTCAAAAGTCGGATGTTTGGCATAACCGACTTATATTTATGACGGTTGCAGAGTCCTAGGGTTATGTGATCATCTTTTGTGAATTTCTGACAAGAAAAGTCAATGGGGAAGCCAGATTCACTTAACAACTGTGTTGCTACCGTATTTTTCGGAGTATAAGATGCACCGGAGTATAAAACGCAGTTTAGTTTTTGGGGAGGAAAATAGGAAAAGAAAATCAGCCTACCAGGTATTCATCTGGCTAGCGTCCTTAGTCTGGTCAGCTTCAGCAGATTAGTTTGCTGGTTTTTTTAAAATCCCCTGCTTGGGTATAAAGAACAGTTTCTAAGGCACAGCTGAGAGGAAGCAGCAATGAGAAAAGCAGCCAAATCACGGAGAGATTGCTTCACTCAGCTAGCGCCTAGTTAGGGCTGAAGAAAAGCTTCAAAAAAGCTACATTTGGAGTATAAGACGCACCCAAATTTTCAGCCTCTTTTAGGGGGGAAAAAGGTGCATCTTATACTCCAAAAAATATGGTAATTGATCAACTGCAGTGATTCCCTTAAGAACTGTGTCAAGAAAGGTCGTAAAATGGGGCAAAACTCATTTAATCATTGTTTTGATTAGCAACAGAAATGTTGGGCTCAATTGCGGTTGTAAATCGAGGTCTACCTGTACTGAAATTAGAGAGTTAATATTTTGAAAGTAAAATGTGAAAGTGGAGAGCCCACTTTGATGGAAGAATCTGAGCGTATATGTTGATAGGTAACAAACACACTCCAGGGTTCACATCTTCCTGCTTTTGATAGCATTAAAAATGGATAGATTCAACATCTTTGTGCATTATGTAATTTGTGCTTTTCCCCCCTCTCAATGGAAAACTCAACTAGACAAACAACCTTCAGAATCGGAATCTCACAACATGCAGTCTGACACAAATGCACCCTCTTTTCTCAGGATGTAAACTAGTAGAGAAAGAGGAGAAAGATCTAAGGATAATAAATTATGTGTTTTTATAATATAAATCTTAGGGTAAAAAAGTGAACATTGATTTAGACATAGTGCCTTTTGGTTGCCAAAACAGAAATTGTTTTATGGATGGGGAAAAATAGTTCTTGGAAATCATATATTACAATTTATTATGGCCTTGAGAGAGGTGACTTTGTATTCTTAATGCAAATTGCCTCACATTTCATTAAGTTGCATTCAATTAGCTTGAAAAAGTTAGTAATTTTGAGTTCCTTGCCTTTTTAAGTCACAGTTCTATTTTTAATACATTTTTAAAACTTATTTTTTAATCAGTTTACTACAGAAAAAGAAAGGATAAATTCCTCTCTCAAGTTTTACTCAAGGAATATAATGAATAACGTTTTCTGTTTATAAGACACATATAAAGACATGTATTAATTTAGATCAAATGACTAGAAGACATCCAAAGTCCCTTCCAACTCTGTTAATTCTGTTCTGTTATAAAATAGGTTTGAGAGAGAGAGAGAGAGAGAGAGACCGATAGATAGATAGATAGAGAGAGAGAGAGAGAGAGAGAGAGAGAGAGAGAGGTAGAGCGATAGAGAGATAGAGAGAGAGAGAGAGAGATAGATAGATAGATAGAGAGAGAGAGAGAGAGAGAGAGAGGCAGAGCGATAGAGAGATAGAGAGATAGATAGATAGATAGATAGATAGATAGATAGATAGATAGATAGATAGATAGATAGATAGATGTCTTGTGATAAAGTGGAACTTGGGAGCAATTCTGTTTCGGAGTCTACATTATTGTTAGATCACATAAATATTTAGAAATCATGTTCCATATAGATCCCCCCCCTCTATTAAAATGTTTATTTTGATTGAATGCACATTTGTGTCTTGTGAAGCTGTTAGCAATGTATGGTTACTTATGGTTACAAACTGAAACCAAAGAGGACCTCCCTCCCTCCCTCCCTTCCTTCCTTTCTATTGGCTGATTTATATTGTGGGCACTGTTATATCTATGTTGGTGTAGCCAAGCTGTGAAATTGATAGTTGTGGGTTCCCGATTCTTCATTCAGAAAGAAACACACACTAAATTTTCTTTAGGGGGAAGACGGATATGTTTCTGATAATACTCGGCTTAGACAAAAGAGAAATTGTAATAAATGTTTCCTATGGCTAGGTGATTATTTTCATTTACTTCTATTATAATCTACCTTTTGCTAGCAGAGCTCTAAGGCAACTGAAGTAAAACCAATTAAAAGCCATGCATTGAGAGAGTGAAATGCATTTAGAATATCAACAAAAGTTTTCTAAAGAGGTTTAACATCACCTTGTGAAAAATAAACACCAATAAAGAAAGAAAAAGTAACATTACTCCCTACCCATAGGTTTTGGTCTCCCTTACTGATTCACATTTGTTAATCTGAGTTCATAAAAGATCTATCAGAGTAGCTGAAACTTTAGGTTGTTAACAATGGCAGTTCTCCATGATTTGAAAAAAATGTTTTTTCCAGCATATCATCTGGAGATATGCAATTTTTTACTTATTTCTACATTTTACATTGTCGGTTATTGCTTATCTGAACTTATTTTTCTTCTTTTAAATGTTTTATTATTGATCCAGGTAACATTGATGCATGGAGAAACAAAATTTGTGGTTTGATTATGGCAATTTATTCTACCAACCTGGACTGGGAAATTGTTTCTTCCTTTTGGACCGATAAGTACTGGTGCTAGTTCCTTAGTTGAAAGACTAGATAAGACAAAATAAGACTCTTAATAATTGTAAGTGAAATGCCAATTTGTTTATTTTTATTTATTTATTTGGAAAATGTATATTACTGCCAACTCAAAGTGACTCAAAGCAGTTTACAGGAAAAAAGGAATATATAAACACATTAAGTTTGTAGAAACTTAAATGGCTCTGAAGCAGACTTCAGATTGCTTGAAGTATGAAGAATTTGATCCAAATAGATGAATAGGGAAAAGTGGGGTGGGGGAGAGAGAAAGAAAAAAGATGTGCATGTTAACAAGTTCATACAGAGTATGGTTGTGGAAATTGCATAAAACATTGGTCTTTTGAACTAAAAAAAGGGAATACAAATATTTATAGAAATGTAGAAATGTGTACATGGAAATCTTTACATAAATCATGGCAACAAATATATGTATGATACAAAAATAAATTTATTGAACATACACAACAGTGAATAAGCACCATTATACTGTGCAAATTTGCGATTGAACTTGATTGAAGCAAGCCTCACAAAAATGTGAATAATGATTTAGTTATCCATCAACTATATATTTCATCTGTCTATATGTAATATTCTGTCCCCAAACAGAACAAATATTTTTCTGAAGGGACAAGAAGAACATCTATAATAGGCCGCTTGATGAATGAAGCCAAGTTTTGGCACTAAAATCATGATGGGAATATTCTCCTTTACCTCTGGCTTTTCTACTCTGGATTCAAACTCAAAATGGAGTCAGCCAAAAAAATACTTTAACGACCTCCAAATCTATCCAGATATCAGTACTATCTGTGAAAAGGTAGAGAAATAAAGGAAAGCCAGATTGTTTGCAAAAATGTTTCTGCAATCAGATTGATCAGTGCCACGTTTCAGTGGAAAATAGGGCCTTTCAATATAAAACCTTGTAAATGAACTCAGTCAGTATTGCTTGGCCTTCCTCTGCAATTAAAATTAAGAAGCGTGTTCAACCTTGGCAACTTTATAATCTGTGGACTTCAACTCCCAGAAATGCCCAGCCAACCATGCTGGTTGTGGCATTCTGGGAGTTGAAGTCCACAAGCCTTAAAGCAGCCAAAGTTGGACACTTCTTCTGTAGACCTCTCATTTTAACCTAAGGCTTGTTCTTCAGTTTTGAACTCCACAAGTCTTAAAGTTGCCAAGGTTGGACACCTCTGTTTTAAGTGTTGGAAAAACTTCCTGATAAAATGATGCAAAGCCTTGTTTAACTCTCCGGATTTTTGTCAATGCATTGCCATTCAACTTTCAGTGCTTATTCAACTTTCTCTTGATACACAGGCTGGTTGTTTTTACTTTTATTTTATTTTTTTAGCCTACAGACTTTTCAGTAACTTCTACTCCTCTCTTATGTTTCAGAACCTTAGTGGGGACACAACAAGCCCTTAAAAAAAAAAAAGTCATCGCATGAAACAAAAACATCTTTAGAATGTGTATGTCCCTAAAATATGTGTTTAAATACGTTACTGGGTAACGGTTTGCTAAATTTGGAGGTGCTTAATTTAGATAGCATTTGTTAATTCTATAACCCTTATCCAAGCTCAGTAGGAATTATGTAACTGTTTCTCATATTAAAGGCAATTCAAGTTCATGTCAGTTCAGCTCAAATGGAGGCAAAATTCCTTACGTTTGCTGAATGGCCCAATGGAGCAAATGAGTGAGTATTTCCTGATGGACTGCTATTTATGTACTCCCTGAGTCATGATAAACCATGCTTTTTATTAAACATGGCATGTTTGCTCAAAGTAAAACGGCATCATTCTGCAATCCCCAGAAGGAGAACAATTGTGAGTTCTCTACATATATAGCAACATATTCAAAGTTAATGTTGCAGAATGGAGGTTAAAATTTATTTTACAATACCAATTTTTTAAAGACATTTTTGTATATGCTTTAAATTATATCTTTGAAGGTTTTCTCTTACTGTTTTATATTTTATTGTTGTCAGCCTCCTGAAATGCTCAAACTAAAGAGAAAAGTAGGTCATTATTGCTATTTATTATATTACTGTAAGGGATGAGGTGGCTCAGTGGCTAAGATGCTGAGTTTGTTGATCGAAAGTTTGGCAGTTCAACGGTTCGAATCCCTAGTGCCATGTAACGGGGTGAGCTCCCGTTACTTGTCCCAGCTTCTGCCAACCTAGCAATTTGAAAGCACGTAAAAAATGCAAGTAGAAAAATAGAGACCACCTTTGGTGAAAGGTAACAGCGTTTTGTGTGCCTTTGGCATTTAGTCATGCTGGCCACATGACCACGGAGACGTCTTAGAACAGTGCTGGCTCTTCGGCTTTGAAACGGAGATGAGCACTGCCCCCTAGAGTCGGGAACGACTATGCAAGGGGAACCTTTACCTTTATTATATTACTATACTGTGCTTGGCTTTTGATGGGATTATGCTTCCCCAGAAAAAGGAGGTTTCAGTATGGGAGTTCTAATGGATTCATGACTCCTGCTCCAGGCTGTGGCCAGGAGAACATTTGTATAAGTTCTGCTTATATGCCAGTTTTGACATTACTTAAGGATGCACTGAAGACAGTCTCTTATGCTTTTGTCATCATTAGATTAGAATATGTGGAATATGTGCTGTATGTGGGGTTGCTCTTGAAGACCATGTGGAAACTTCAAATGGTCCTGTGGCCTGCTGGCTCAGCAGTCAATCATGATACTGTCATGATCTACTTCTGCTGAAGGATTTGCACAGGTCATAAAAAATGTTCCAAGTGCAATTCAGTGTAATGGTTACTAATTATGAAGTTCAATATGGCTTGGCTATTTTAGGACCACCTTCCTCAACATTTTTTGCCTATGCTACCAGAACAAATAGAGAGTATTTTCTACTAACAGTTTTCATCTACAGGAGATACAGTGAGAGGTGTTCAGCAATGGGAATGCTCTCTAGCAGATCCCCTCAGCTAGCCCCCTAAGACAAAGAGGGTCTCACCCCTGGTGGTCTTCTGAGAGTAGGTAAAACATGGCTTTTCAAGAGATTAAATATAACCAGTGGTGCCGTATTTAACACATGTATTAAACTACTTTTAGCATTAATTTAAATCTAAATTTAATTAGATCGCTGTTTGAATGGATATGATTATTACACATTGTTATATGCAAATTCTATAGGCTGCTTAGAGTCCCTTCAGTTTCAAGCAGTCAATAAGCTTAAATAAACAAATAAGGTGGCTTTAAATTGGTGTATGTGATAGAGAGAAAGAGAAATAATAACAAATTTGACAGAACATTAAATGTGCTAAATCCCAATAATTGTTCCTTTCCTTTCCTTCCACATGCCTGCTCTAAGAAGTATTCTTAAATGTAATGGCAACCATCAGAAAAAGAAGGAAGGGAGGGAGGGAGGGAGGGAAGCAAGAGAAAGAGACAGAAGGAAAAGAAAGGAAAGGAAAGGAGAGAGGAGGGGAGGGGAGGGGAGGAGAGGAGAGGAGAGGAGGGGAGGAAAGGAAAGGAAAGGAAAGGAAAGGAAAGGAAAGGAAAGGAAAGGAAAGGAAAGGAAAGGAAAGGAAAGGAAAGGAAAGGAAAGGAAAGGAAAGGAAAGGAAAGGAAATCTTTGAGAACACATTTTTGAAAAAAAGAATAAAGTTGCTAGCAGACTAGAATGAGGGAACTCTGTTTTTTCCCCACCACAAATCTACTCATCCCTGAAAAGAATGAAAATTGCATTCCCTATGTTGCAGTGTCTAAGCCGTGATGTGAATTGAAGGGGATAAAATAATACATTCACGTACTGCTGACTGAACTGACCCTCTCCAGTTTCATACTTTCAAAAAAGAAACCTCTTTGTACTGAACGCTTCTCTTGTTACAGTATTTTGAAGTCCTTAAATAGTGCTCCTGTTCTCCTTACTTCCCATGATGATCAAGTTCGTAGAGTTACCTTTCTGTCTTTGCATTCTGCTTTAGGGTAGAGAGAGACCCCTATTGGAGAGAAGGAACTTTTGTTCCTAACTTCAATCTGTGTATGTTTAGCAGCCTGAAGTTTTCAATAAATTGAAGGAAGGAAGAGTGAGAAAAGAGTTTCCTAAAAGCTTATTGTCCTTATCATCAGATTTATCACCCAGGAGTGGAATGCCTCATGGGAAAAAAAATAAAATTTCTCCTTTTTCAAGATTCTATCATGAATAGTAACATATAATGACTGTCATATTAGAGACCAATAGTACCAAATGGTAAAAAAAAAAAAAAAAAAAAAAATACTGAGCTTGGTCAATTATTAGAATAAAAACCAGATGTCCACCTGGAAGCAGATTGCCTCAGACCACGGTAGGTCATCTCACCAACTATCCTGAGGAATACTAGCACCATACTACCATTGTTCATGGTAGTTGCATCATGACATAATAGGTCTTTGTTTCTAACAAAAGTATTTCATCCAGGGGTGGGTTCTACTTACCTTTACTATTGGTTCGCATTGCACCTGTGTGCGCTCTTCTGCGCATGCGCAGATCACCTATAATGATGTCCGGGTCAATGGGCGGAGCTTCCTGCCAGTTTTACTACCGGTTCTTGTGAACCGGTCCGAACCGGGGGCAACCCACCACTGGTTTCATCCCCAAATCTAAATTTGATAATGTAAATATTATGTATTATACTGGTGGAAACACTGGAATGCTCAAAGCATATAAAATTATTTCTGAAATATGGAGGCATTCACAAGAAAGCCACGGGTACATCTTTCTCTGTGCATCTACTTATCTTGCAGAACTATAATGATAGTAACAATACTAACATAAATGTTAGTATAAATACTAACATTTATAATATTATTCAATTCAATTCTGAATAGAGCTGGAAGGGACCTTGGAGGTCTTCTAGTCCAACCTCCTGTTCAAACACGAGTCCCTTTACCATTTCAGACAAGTGGCTGTCCAGTCTCTTCTTAAAAACCTCCAGTGATGAACCCACAACTTTTGAAGGCAAGCTGTTCCACTGGTTATTTCTTCTCACTGTTAGGAAGTTTCTCCTTAATTCCAGGTTGCTTCTTTCCTTGATTAGTTTACATTCATCATTTCTTGTCCTGCCCTCTAGTGCTTTGGAAAATAAATTGACTCCTTCTTCTTTGTGGTGGCCCATCAAATACTACTTCTACTACCACTACTGTTGTAACAATAATAATAACCACCTACCCTTCAGAGTTGCTGCAAGAGTTACAGAAATTACATGTGTGGAGCATGGTGTACCTTTTGAATGGATTTCTTAAATGCTAAGTTATTCTAAGTAGCTAAAGGGAACAGGAAAGATTTGAACGTAAAACTCATACCCACGAAACTATTCATTTTCTCTTTGCATGTAGATGCTTTGAGGTTGGCTTTGCACGGAAGATTTTTTCCTAGCTTTTAGGTGATTTTGGTTTTTGTTTCTTCATGTTTACCTCTTATAATTAATGCAAGATTTATTTCTTCTCTCAGATAATACAAGCGTGGGATTGTGATTTGTGACAGTCTCTTGGTTTCTAGCCTGGCGTCTTAACCACTAGACCAAACTGGCACAAAGAATGACAAAAACTACACAAAGTTCTTAGCTATAAATCTAAATACTGTTTGTAACAGGCATGTTAAAATTAATTCAGCATAAATCCTCTATGCTAGCATAAAAGTTTATGTTTCCAAACATTTCATTTAAGTTGATATGCTATTTTTAGAAAGTGGCTTACAATAAATGTGATCGTAAATCATGTTAAGGAAGCAATAGATCTCAAAGCCACAAGGTCGCCTTACATAAAATTAGAACATTGGTTCGTGTAACTCAGAATTGCAAACAATGATTGCTAGGGCTGCAGCTTTTGAGTTTTCACAGAGATGTATCTCCTGGATTTCCTAGAAATGCTGAGAATTGTATTGTGAACCATTTGTTTCTGATACACGTTCTGCATTGCTAACTATCAGTCCTTGAGACAAATTCAGTATTACATGAAAATAATGAAGCTGACTATCAAACCAGGTTCAAAGAAGAGAAAAAGGTTCTGATTGAGAAAGTGGCTATCGAGATTAGTTGCTATACAATGCCATTTATTTTAACTGGGAAGTTAACTTTAGTATGTATGTGGATAAGATTGTAGCATTTGTTTCCAAAAATCTATGCTGAGAATAGTTCTCTTGCTGCCACTACTGCTTCCTCCTAGTTGAAAGTTCATCCAAGACTGAATGAGATGGATGTTTCAGATATAGATAGATAGATAGGTAGGTAGGTAGGTAGGTAGGTAGGTAGGTAGGTAGAGGATAGAGATGGATGGATGGATGGATGGATGGATGGATGGATGGATGGATGGATGGATGGATGGATGGCCGAGTGGTGAAGATGCTTGCCTCTCACTCAGAAGGTTGAGCATTCTATTCTAGGTAGCAGCAGATGTTTCTCTCTTAGGACACAAAGAAAAAAAATCTGTTACAAACTCTTTATTTTATTTTATTTTATTTTATTTTATTTTATTTTATTTTATTTTATTTATTTTATTTTATTATTTTATTTTATTTTATTTTATTTTATTTTATTTTATTTTATTTTATTTTATTTTATTTTATTTTATTTTATTTTATTTTATTTTATTTTATTTTATTTTATTTTATTTTATTTTATTTTATTTTATATTTTAATTAGATTTATATGCCACCCTATTTCCATAGGACTCAGGGCGGCTCACAACAATTAAGATATACAATCTCAATCCAAGTAAGAAACATTAAAATACATATTAAACGCATATTAAAATACATTAAAAATCAAAACCCCATCAGTCCAGGCTGGGCAATTTAAATAGCCATGTTTTTAGTTCGCGGCGGAAAGTGCGAAGGTCAGGGGCATTAGGCATTATAGGCATTAGGAACAGCATCTGGCCAGTAAACACTCAGCTCCTTCTAGTCGCCCAAACTCTACCCCAAATTAAGGGAAAATAGGGTTATAAAAAGGGAGTTTTGAGAGAGAGGAGAAGGGGAAGAGGGACAGAGAGCACACACACTAAGTTCAGAGATGGACTGAGACCATATTTAAGTCTGTTAAGTTCACAGCCATAAAATATAATCAGTATATGTTGCCGAAACTGCCATCGGTCCAACAGTAACAAGAATTTCCTCACCCCCATGTTACCCCCAACAGAAATAAAAAAACATGGGTGCAAATGTGTGCATCCATCCAAGCACTTTTATTTCCTGTTGTATGCATTTGTCTAATCTATAATCAGACAATCAAGGGGTGAGGGGTGGAGGAGTGATTTGTACTATGGAAAAGTGGAAAAGACAACCTATCACCAGTGGTGGGATTCAAGTAATTTAATAACCGGTTCTCTGCCCTAATGATTTCTTCCAACAATCAGTTTTCCAAACTGCTCAGAAAGTTAACAACCGGTTCTCCCGAAGTGGTGCGAACTGGCTGAATCCCACCACTGCCTATCACCTTGCAAACTGAAAAGTCTGAAGACCAGATGTGGGAAAGGTATGAAAATGTGTATATTCTGCAAAGGGGAAGCTCTATAAGTGTCACAATCAGGAGTGTCTCCAGGGAGGTAAAATCAAAATAAATTAACTTGCGTTGAACTTGAAACTCTGCTCTTTTTAACATGCAGCCTAAGTAAGGGAGGTGCTTCAGTCACTCAACTACTTATCAATAGTTTTTTGCGCTTTCTATAGTACAGGCAATAATATAAGGAATATTTGGATGTTGTGGGAAGAAATATAATTTTTATCATTCCCATTACAGATTTACCCTCTGGGATAATCCTAGTTTGAAATTGTAAGTAAAGCTTTTTTTACATTTGTCAGGGAAGAATAATGGATCAACAGATGTATTAATATATTGTGGACTGGGCATATTGTGATCAAGTTTTTAAATCTTTTGAATTTATATAAGAGAAAATTGGATTTCCCAAAATTATGAAATGTTGCTTAGTAGCAGAATGCATTTTGGATGTTTTAAAGTCTATATTATTGATTAAAAGAAACAGTGAAGAGATACTATTAAGGTAACTTAAGGTTTTTTTGCAACCATTCTGCAATTATGAGTTGGAATATTCCTTATTAAGAAATATATAGTGGAAGGTTTCTAATGATACTAAGATAAGATTAATTTAAGAAAAAGAATTTCATATCCACTGCACACTTCAGATGATGCTTAAAAAGGCTTATTATTTATTTATTTATTAGTCCAATTTATATGCCGTCCTTCTCCGTAGACTCAGGGTGGCTTACAATGCATTATAGCAATAGCCTGCATACTTTTTTTGAATATACCTGCTTATTAGGGCTTTCAGCCCCCCCCCAAATGGTGTTGTTCTATACAAAGTTGGCTTATTGCCCCCACAATCCGGGTCCTCAATTTACCTACCCCGAAAGGATGGAAGGCTGAGTCAACCTTGAGCCTGTTGAGATTCGAACTTGTACTAATTGCAGGCAGCTGGCAGCTAAGTGCTTAACAACTTAACAACACTTTAGTCCGTTGCACCACTGAGGCTCTTTTAAGATGGGCTTGTGTATCAAATATATAGAAAACAGATGAAAAAAAAAACTCATATGAAATGGCCTTTCCGAATTGTTCCATTTTGGTGTAGAATCCATACATTTGTTAATGTGGCTTTACAAAACTCAGTACCATTTGAAAATACAAAATTACGTTTGTACTATCCTCAAACTTTAGAAATTATTTTTGTGTGATGAACTGTGGGTTTACTAAACCTTGCATGCAGCAAAAAGCAATTACTGCCTGGTGTTGGGAAGACAGGGCAACCATGAATTTCTTGATGCTCATTTATTGACTAAGAATAGTCATCAGTACAATGGAAACACCAATCACAATACTCCCTGGGCTCAAGATTTAATGATGTGTTTAAAAAGTGGGCTGGGTGACTTCTTTTAATATCCTCTAAAGCTTTCTACAAAGCAGGAATTGTTCAAAAGCTCTTTTCACTTTAATAAATATATCAGCAAAATTCTAGTGGCCAATTGAATTCTACTTAATTCTAGGACTCAATATGTAAACAAAGAGAGGAACTGGGTGATAAGAAAGAGAAGATTAAACAGCTCTTATTTGACTTATAGTGTATTTGGTAATGGATTATATTTTAAATAGATCCTTTTTTAAAAAATCAAGGTTGCATTATCTCTTCCATTCTGCAGTCTTGGCTAAATGGAAAAATTATTAGATCCCAAAGCAAAACTTAAAATAAAACTTCATCCAAATTTCTGTTAGAAATTGGCCTATCATTTCCCATTTATACTAATGGACCATTTCAGTCCTTTCCCTTTCAAATTTGATTGAAGCTTCTATTCTCTACAACCTCTTTTTTATCCAAGATTTCAGAAAGAATGCTCTCTAATGAGTCCTGAGTGAATTGAACATTGCTAGTAAAGGGTCATTCTAAAATGTGGACATTTGGTATACTTGGACAATTTTCTACAGATGCAATTTTGAAATGTTTTCAGCTGTTTCAGGCTAGAAGTTGGTCAGGTTGTACAAAAGTGGCTTCGTCAACACTTCTCAGTAACAATTAGATACGGGTTTGTATTTACTGGAACCATAATTAGACTTGAGATGTAAAGAACTGCAAAGAGGGGAGAGGAAGAAGGCAAAATATCTTCTCCTATACACATTTCTTTTGATGATGATGATGATGATGATGATGATGAAATGTGAAAAAGCTGTATGAAATAAGTTACTGATGCTTATGCTAGTGCTTTGCTCAGTCAAAATTTGTATTTTGATCAGGGTTTTTTTTACACCTAAAATGAAAGAAGGCTACCTTCATAAGGACACTCCTTTATTTGTGGCTTCTTATGGTGACTGTTGGAGTTTGAGGCAGTGGTGAAATCCAAATTTTTTTTACGACCTGTTCTGTGGGCGTGGTGTGGCTTGGTGGGCATGGTTTGGTGGGCGTAGCAGGGTAAGTATACTGCAAAATCTCCATTCCCACCACACTCTGAGGTCAGCCAGAGGTGGCATTTGCTGGTTCTCCAAACTACTCAAAATTTCTGCTACCGGTTCTCCAGAACTTGCTGGATTTCACCTCTGGTTTGGGGGTACTATAAGTTTTTAATTCTTTCTAGCTAAATTTTCTACCTAATCTTGCAAAGTAAATGAGGTAATTCTGAATGGATGTGTAGGAAGAGCTGAAAATCAGCAGAATGGGAGATGTTTGAGATGGGAGTTGTTTCTATGTGTTCTACCATGCACATTTTAAAAAATCCTCACTTATTGGTTCTGATGAAGGATCATCTGATTCTTAAGACTGTATTCCAGGCTGGCATGGGGGCAACAGGAGGCTGGAGATTCTGGCTAGCCTAGGAACTCATACTAAGAAATGAATCTGGTCAAGCAGGATAATAAACCTGCTGAAAATTGTTACTTTAATTATTGAATGTATTTGCTGCCCCAATAATTGATGACTCTCAATAGTACTATTATGATTATGTGGCATCAAGTTGCTTTCAGCTCCTGGTGACCACATTGTTAGTTTTTCTCCATGATGATCTCTCCTAACTTGCTCTTTCAAGATTTCCAATAGTGCCCTCATCTCCACTACACCTGAGTTGTCTTCTTCTCTTTCCTTTCACCTTCCCCAGCATTAGAACCTTTCCCAGAGGTATTTGTATATGATACCCAAAATCAGAGTAAAAAATATAAATGGATAAAGTAAAATTAAAGCATATTAATATATATATCAATGTGAAAAACCAAAGGAGCATTCATCCAACATCAAATTCCATAGGAAGCAACCCAATTCTCAAAGCCTGCTGTAATAGATAGTTTTCAACCCATTTTTGATCATTAATAGAGTAGGAATCATTTTGATTGGGGAAATATGGGGTTCTACAGAAAGGGAGCAGTAATGGAGAAGGCATCCTTCTGTGAACTCTATAGATTATTTATTTATTTATTTATTTATTTATTTATTTATTTATTTATTTATTATTAAAATTTATATGACACTACCTGAGCAAGGGTGCATGAAATGAACCTGCTATATGTGATTTTATTGGATAGATATAATCTCTTGGGAGAAGATGGGCTTGTAAATCAGTAGGTCATGAACCATGGAAGGCTTTAAGGATGAAGCTAAAATTTTGAATTGCACCCCAAATCCACCAATATAGTTCTGCCACTAGTATGGGCTCCAAGTAGCAGTATGGGCAACTCAAGATGTGCCTACTCAGAGATGCAATATTCAGGATCAATTGTAGCTTTTGACAGCCTTCTGTGTAGTATGCTGCAATAGTCCAAGTGAGACAGGTCTATGACAATTCACCACGGCCAACTTGCCATGGCCAACTCACCATGGTTAATTTGCCACAACCAACTTGCCGTGGCCAACTCACCATGGCTAATTTGCCACAACCAACTTGCCATGGCCAACTCACCATGGTTAATTTGCTACATCCAGCTTGCTGTGGCCAACTTGCTGCAGGACAACTTACTGCAGGACAAGAATATCAAAGAAATAATGGAATAGATCCATTAAAGAAAGGATGCAAAAGGAGGGGCAGAATGAAATGTGAATGGCAAAAATTAAAATATTTTTTAACATTTATTCTAAATAATTAAATAGAATTGTTAAATTGTTCTGCAGCGAGTTGGCCTTGGTGAGTTGGCAGTGGCAAGTTGCCCCATTCTGAAGTGAGTCTGCATGTGCAGAGACCTTTTAGGAGAGATCATCATTAGAATCCAAGCTGGAGCTGTGCAAAGATCCTCCTAATCAAAACTGCCACTCTTGAACAATGGTTGGCAATATTGAGGGGAGAAAGGGGGATAGAGAAAGTGAGTGACAGTTCTATCTTCATTTCCCAGAAAATCTTCAGCTGAGAGGTTTTAGGGAAAGGAATCTTGACACATTTACTCTGCTTTTGTATTATGTTCTCTGATCTTTCTAAATTCTGTCTCTTTTGAATAGGAACATCTGAAAACTGTGATGAGTAACACAGATGAGTCCTTCAGGGTTTGGGCATTTTCCTGTTGCTCTCTTTCATTAAAAGGTTAGTTTTCCTTCCAAGGAGTACATAATCCAGAGGTGGGTTCTAAATTTTTTTATTACCGGTTCTGTGGGCGTGTCTTATTTTGTGGGCGTGTCTTGATGGTCATGTGACAATTTTTTGGATTTAGCAGAGGTACTGGTCTACCAGACAGTATCGATCTACCCATTTATTTTTGCAGGCACTGATCTATTTATGTATTTTTGCAGGCACTGGTCTACTCATGTATTTTTGCAGGCACCAGTCTACTCATTTGTTTTCTTTTAACACTGATCAGTAGGGCGGCCCTTTGAAGCCCCGCGGCAAGAGTTTAAACAGTTTTTTTCCCTCTAGCCATCAGCAATAGATTGGGGGTGGGGCCAAATAAAAGGTAAGAATAATCCGGAGGGTGGGTGGGTGGGACAGGGGGGATGGGGATGGGAGGGCGGGGACAGGGGGGGGCAGAACCAATTTGGTGATGTCATATTGTCACCGCTACCGGCTTGGCAGAGCCGGGCGGAACCGGGAGGAACCCACCACTGACATAATCCTTTTATTGGGTTGTCTGGGGATGACAAGCAGAGAATTAAAATATTGAGAGAAGAGGTTGGGGCCTTTCCAGTGTTATCTTCTGTTCCCTCTAGCTATGCTGGGGTGGGGAAATATGCTGGCTGGGATCAGCAATAGTTGGTCATGATTGGGGAAATGGGAGTAGCAGGAAGAAAGGGAACCAGTGCAAATTAAAGTGAAGGTGTGTGTGTATGTGTGTGTGTGCATGTGTGTGTATGCATGAGAGAGACAGACAGAACCAGGGCTTAAAGTACCATCAGTTTTCACATTGTCCTGTCCTGTCCTGTCCTGTCCTGTCCTGTCCTGTCCTGTCCTGTCCTAGCCTAGCGTAGCCTAGCCTGGCCTGGCCTAGCCTAGGCTGGGCTGGCCTGGCCTGGCCTGGCCTGGCCTGGCCCGGCCCGGCCCAGCCCAGTCCAGTCATGTCCAGTCACCATCTTAACCTTTCATGGTCATTGCTTCCCACATATAAATAAAGAAAGGTTGTAATGTTATAAAAACATGTCTGTATTTTCCAAGTGCAAGGTCCATGAAATATCACACCTTCCAAAATATCATATCCATTCCAAAATGGGTCTGGCTCTAGAATCCCTCAGTGAAGACTTCTGATTCAATTAACATGAATTAAGGCTGTCAAGAACCATCTTCAAGGAGATTTGGCTGGATTAATGGTTGAAAGGGTTAAATAGGTTATGAGAATAAACTTAACTGACATTAGGCTTGACATATTTACCTGGCTCAAAGGGATGGGTTCTACTATGTTGTGTGAACCCAGTTAGTCCAGAGCGCTTCCCGTCTCATCTAATTTTCTTAATTATTTGTTTCTATTTACACTTGGATGAGAGAGTTAATAGAAAATTAAGTCACTTATCTGATTGCAAGGAACAGATGCAAAGTCCCACACAAATGGAGCCATTGTAGAAATGCCGATTTCCCCTCCCCACTCTTTTGCTTATTTTATGTTTTCGTCCCATATCTCACGGTCATTGAGAAAATGAGGGTGGGAACCTTCACTCAGTCTATCTATGATGACTTTAACTAGTAAACAGGATTAGAAATTAATCAAGCAAGCTCACATGAATCTAAAAAATTCTGGTAAGTAATCTTTCTTGAAAAAAAAAAGTTATAAAGCCGAAACAAAATAAATCCAAGGCTGTGAGTTTCAAGAGCAAGGCCTGCATATAAAATCAATGTTTAAAGTTTTGGGGGCATATTTCACCCTTTGTAACAGGCTGCTTGGCCTTTTTCTTAGGGTAGAAAAGCCAGTTTTCATCTGTCCCTTGTTTTTGCAGTGGTCATCAATTTTTCTCTTCCATTTTTTCTTTCTTTCTCAGACTGTGGGAGAATGACTGCGGGGGCTTACACAATTAAAACCCCAAAAGGTAATACCAAACCAATCCTCAACCCTCTTCAAATCATTAAATAATAAAACTATTACACCACAGGAACATAATCTGCAGGAGAGCATCATCATACATTTCCTAGACATGAAAGTATTTAATAGGATCTCCAGCAACATTAATGAATCCCCAGGCTAGATGTAAAAACCATGTCTTCAATTTTTTTTCAGAAGACCACAGGATTGGGGACAATCTCACCTCAGGGGGAATGATGATATTGTAAAAGGCAGACATTGTGGCCAAAACCACTCTCCTCCTGGGTGGAGGAGGAGAGTGGATGACACCCCTTTTGTAGACAAAAGCTACAACATGCCCTTTCTGCTGGACTAATGGGACAGATAGATGTAATTGGGGTGAGGCAGTCTCTCAAATATCCCAGCCCCATGCCATGTTGTGCAAATATAGCCATTATGTACCATCTTCTAATAGAATAGAATTCTTTATAGAATTCTTTATTGGCCAACCGTGATTGGACACACAAGGAATTTGTCTTTGGTGCATATGCTTTCAGTGTACATAAAAAGACAAGATATACTCAACAAGAATCAGAAGGCATAACACCCAGTGACAGTCATACGGTACAATAAGCAATCAAATCATACCAGGAAACAATCAATATCAATATAAATCGCAAGGATACAAGCAACAAAGTTACAGTCATGTAGTCACAAGTGGGATTTCTTATTTATCATGTCATCGTTAGAGGCTCTGAGGTTTCTTTGATTCTTTAGGTTGAACCCAATGCCAGCTTGATTCCTCTAGTTCTAAATTCTTGCAGAAAAATGTATATCTTATAATCTGCACTATTAGATAATTCATTGTCAGTTGGGCTTTTCCTGAGGAAGGTGATATATGCTTAATTTCTCTCAAGATTTCAATATTGTACAATTACTTAGCAAGGTCATACTTAATATGTTAGGGATGTCATGGAGAAATCTTTTTTTCCCCTCCTGTGGAAGTCACAGTGCCAGTAAGACATAATCTTTCTAAAATAATGATTAATTTAAGACAAGAAGTGCATTTGTAGTAGTTTTTAGTTAAGCATTCCTCCAAGATTAAACTATATTTTTCAAGGGATAATTTCTGGAGAAATAAAAGATGAAAGGATTAGAATTGAAATTATTTATATTTTAAAACACATTCTGTTGTTTAGGATCCTTCATTAGGAAAAAAAATTCATCCTCTCACATCAAAAGATTCAGTCAGAGAACTATTTCTCTATTTTATAAAATTGTTGGGAATTTTGTTATCCAATATTCAATTAATAACTTGCAAGATTCATTAAGCATGAATCAGATATCTGGTTTTTTTTTAAAAAAATAATCTGTTAATTAGTTGCTCTGGTTTTGTCTAAGCCTATGAAAAATACACTTTTGCACATGCAATTGATGCTTTTGAGAGTTGAAATACATTTCCCCTTTTGTCTCCGTTTTCTTTTTGATTTAAACAAGTCCTTACTATACATTTCAAATGCAAAATGACCAATCATGCAGATAGCTGTCATTAACTTTTGAGTAACCTTTTCCCCAGTCCTTGGACATCTCAAACTTTATTCCAGAATAGTTCATTACAGTGACATATTTTCGTGGGTATTTTGTTGCTATATACATTGGCTGCATGCCTGCAATGCAGTAATATCCTAATGTTTTGATTAGTTAAAACTTTTCAGTTACAGAAAGCAGTTCTTCTCTATAGAATATTTGTTCCCTAAAAACATTCTTTGAAATAATAATAAAAAAAAGATAATTATTTCTTTTCAGCATATTCACAGCTGAATGTGTTTTCTCACTTGTACTTTCAGGAAACGGAAAACGAAAAACTATCAGAGTGAAATACAACAGAATGTTATTTGCTTTGGGATAATAGTACGACTGCAGTTCTGTTTACCAAAAAAGATAGCATTGTACTGATGCAAAAAAAACACCTCACCACCCTCTTTTTTTTTTAATAGACACTATAAAATCTTACATTACTCTGTTCCAAATTGAATCATTTAGGGAACCTGTTAGTGCTAGATCACACCGGTTTTCAGCAAAAATGTAAGCTTGGGAATATCTCTGGGTACTATTAAGGAAAACAATAAAATGTACTATTGTAAGTTCAGTGAAGGTTTCAATGACTTTATTCTCATAAGCTAAAGAAGACAATCAGTATGATAATTACGGCGTGTTAATTACTCTCTCCTTTCAACGAAAGTGCAAATGATATATAGCAGGAAATTAACAGCAGTTACTGCTCAATATTGCATGACTTTTGCATTAAGCATGATATAAGAAGTTGTTAAAATAAAAGAAAATGTAGCCAGGATAATAAAAGCCCTTAATGCTTGGATCTGATGGTTGATGGGCTCATTAGGAAAGAAAATCCTAAGGACAGACCAGATGAGATGTAGTTATGATACAGGGTGCAACGCTGGTGGGCACACACATGTTTGCATGGGCAGAACAAAGCAAAGGAATCCATTTTACATGGAGGTAGCGCTATCTCCATGTTGGAACAATCCATTTGTGATGTGGTGGAGGAAAAGCTGGCACTTTTTTTAAAAAAATTTTTCAAATTACAGGCTTGGTAGCAATGAGTACTTTGATCGTTCCTTTTAAAATCTCAGGAAAATGTAGAAATACAGATAATCCTCAATTTACAGTCTGGTGTCTGTTCGAGGTCACAATGGCACTGAAAAAAAAACTGACTTACGATTGTTTTTCACACTCGTGACCATTGCAGCATCTTCTTCATGGTCACGTGATCAAAATTCAGATACTTGGCAACTGGCTCATATTTATGACGGTCGCAGTGTCCCAGGGTCATTTAATCACCTCATCTTTTATGACGTTCTGACAAGCAAAGTCAATGGACAAGCCAGATTCACTCAACAATTGTGTTACTAACTACAAAGATTCACTTAACAGCTGTGACAAGAAAGGTCTGAAATGGGGCAAAACTCCCTGAACAAGTGTCGCTTAGCAATTTTGGGCTCAATTATCCTTGTAAGTTGAGGACTGTCTGTAAAGATGAGATAGTCAGTTGTTCTTCATATTCCCAACTACTTAAGCTTGGGTAAGGTAGAGACCCAGACAGGAGTATGTTGGCCTAATCCTCTCTGTTGCTTCTTTGACATCATTTTTTACAGCCTTTCATTCAATGGAAGAACGATCTTTGCATCATTTATCTGTACTGCAATATGTTCATAGGTTAGGAAGCATTAAGGCAAGCCAGTTTCTAGAAATTGGCAAATGGATCTGTTACGTGTCAATTTTGCATGTGTTTTGTCTTGTCCCCCATCAATAAGAAAGACATAAAATCTGTAATACCTTGACACATTTTCTCTATAAAATACAAGTTTCATTTCATTACAAGGCTGTTGATACTGTCCATTGAAAACTCACTCCTGACAGTTTACATAGAATCCAAACATCAAAACATACAGGCAAATACAAATACAGATGAACTCTTACCCAACAGCAAAACAACTGAAATCACCCCCCAATTTCCCAGTCAGATAAAACAACCTTATTCACCTGGTCTAAGGTTAATAAGAAGGTATCCAACACATCCGTATTTCATAATATGATGGTCACAACAGAGGAGGATTGACTACAGACTCATTTGTACATGTAGAGATAGAATCATAAGTATCCTTTTCCTTCATAGAAGCATGGTCCAGGCAGATTCAACTGGAGAAGAATGTTCCATCCTGGAGTTAATTTTCATAGAGATTTAGAGATCATAACCAGAACTTTGAGCTAGACATAAAAGCCACTTAACTACCAATGCAGAAACTGGTGACCAGGTGTAACATTTATAATAACAACTTTCACCATTAGCAATATGGCTATGCATTTTGTACTAACTGTAGCTTCCAAATCTTCTTCCTAATCCAAATAGACCTATAGCTGGTTCAACAACTCAAAGGTTTTTTTCTAACCATAGCTCCAATTCAGAGGTGAGATTCACTTATCTTCCCTACTGGTTCGCAAATGTGAGTGTTTCCTCTGCGCAGGCGCATAACGTCCGGGCAGGTGGGTGGAGCCTCCCGCAGTCGCCACTACCAGTTCACCCAAAATGGACAGAACCAGCTGAATCCCACCTCTGCTCCAATTGTTGTTCCAGCAAGAGTCATGAGTCATGAGTCATGAGCTATGCTGGCTGGAGAATTCTGGGAGTTGAAGTCCACAAGTCTTAAAGCTGCCAAGTTTGAGGACCCCTGCTCCAGACACTGAGTTAGGACTTTTATAGCATAAAATTGAATATAATCAGTATAATTTACCATCACCACCCCTCCAAAGACTAGATGACGTCTCCCAATGGCTGGGACACAGATGATAATTCTCTGATAAAATTAGATGAAGGGATCGCTTCTTCAAAAGACACTGGTGGTATTGTGCCCTGTCTTAAATTGATCTAAGGACAGCAAAGGATGTATGTCTATTTCTAGAACACATGCTATTTCCTCTGAGATTTAACATATGATCACCAATGTGAATAGAAGTGAATATATCATGAGAATGAAGAGGATTTTAAAATCCAAACTCAGTGGAGGAAATACCATCAAGACAATTAACACCTGGACAATTCCAATGATTAGCTACACAAGTGGAATCATGAACTGGATCACTTCGAACAGTGGACCACATAGTTAGCTGCTACAAGAAGATTGCACAGACTGACTACAAAAAACGCATGAGAAAATAATAATAGTGCCATTGGAATACCTTCAAAATATACCAATTATACTTAATGGTATAATTGGATGTCAAATCAAGCTGCAAATAGAGGTATTTGATAAACATGTCACTTGGTATATGTAATAGACTTTTGTAGGATACCCTATATATGTAATGGGACAATTTTATTCCCTTCTTGTGTTGTGATGTAGACTGCTATAGATTTAATGTTTGTTGGATGTATAAGATAAAAAAAAAGAAAAGAAATATCACTTACCTGCAACAAGAAGTGATGGGACCACAAAACAATTGCCAAAGTAATATAAAATGAAACTAAAGTGCTCTGGGACTTTAGAATTTAAACAGAGAAGCACCTGCTCCATAACACCCCAGGCTTAACATTGTTAACAACAACCACAACAACAAAGAAGACAAAAAAGTCTAGATGGTAGACATCATAGTACCTGGAGACAACAGAACAGGGGAGAAAGAACTGGAGAAAATCACAAAATACAAAGATTGCAAAAACAGGTGGAATGATTGTGACACACACACACACAAAAGCAAAGATAGACACCTTGAGTGCAATTCCAACCGTTACTTGATCATCATCAGCATTGATAAAATCATCATTAGTCAATTTCAAAAGACAGCTTTAGTTGGAATAGTTTACCATAGCTTTAGTAGCATCAAATAATATCTGCCTATTCCAGCTCCTTGAGAAGAATGATTGTTGAACAAAAATGCCAAGTTCATTCTAAACCATGGGTGTCAAACTCAAGGCTCGCATGTCAGATCTGGCCTGCAGGGTGCTTTAATCTGGCCTGCGGGGCCGGCCTGGAAATAGCAAAGGACCAACCCTTGGTGCCTCTGGCAACCAAAACGGGGTGTGGGCGGTGCCCCCAGGGCCGGATTTAGATGAAAAGAGGCCCTAGGCTATTCAACTTATGAGGCCCTTTCACCAGTGGTGGGATTCAATTTTTTTAACAACAGGTTCTGTGGGCGTGGCTTAGTTGGGGATGTGGCTTGGCAATCATGTGACTGGGTGGGCGTGGCTAGCTGGTCATGTGACTGTGTAGGCGTGGGTAGCTCGTCATGTGACTGGGTGGGCGTGGCTATGTGCATAGGGACTACTCAGAGGGCTGAAAAAAGTCATTTCTGACTGGGCCTCACACTTTTGACCAGTCCTCACACTTATGACCATCCTCACATTTATGCCCGTGCAGCTTTCTTAACAACCATGTCACTCATTTCACAACTGCTTCTCTTCACCATGGTGACAAGATAGGGCAAAAACGTAAAATGTGAGGACAGTCGTAAGTTCGAGGACTGGTCAAAAGTGCGAGGACCAGTCAAAAATAACTTTTTCAGCCAAGCTGTCTCAGGAATTCTGGAAGTTGAAGTCCACAGGTTGTAAAAGAGCCACAATTGCCCACCCCTGGCTACGGTAGGCTGGCGGTAGGCGAGGGGCGGACGAGCCAGCAATTTAACAAAGGGTTCGGCCGAACCCCCTAGAACCCCCAGAATCCCACCACTGTGTAGGCCCCTCTTGATCTTGAGGCCCTAGGCTGAAGTCTAGTTAGCCTATAGGAAAATCTGGCCTTGGGTGCCCCCATGCCATTTTGGCCAGCAGAGTGGTGCAGGAGGCCATCCAGGCCAAAAAACACACAGCCCCCCCCCACACCCTGTTCTGGCCGGCAGGGTGCTGGAGGCATTGGTCCCATCTCCCACCCCCCACAGAACTACAATGCTGATCCGGCCCTCAGAGAAATCCAGTTTGACACCCTTGGTCTAAACATTGACTGATTGTGTGAGATGTGTGATCATAATAATAATACCGACTTTGGACTGGTGAGAAGCACTTCATACTTTTGTAAGACAAAGCAATCTTTTTAGTCTGCCTCTTAATGTAACATTCTACCATGTTTCCCTGAAAATAAGACCCTGCCTTACATTTTTTTTGAACCCCGAAATAAGCGCTTGGCCTTATTTTTGGGGAGGTCTTATTATTTGGGGTGTGTGGAGCAAGATGGGGCTCCTCATGCCGTCTTACCTGATTTCCAGCTCTGCATTTAAATATTTTTGGGGAGGGCTTATTTTCGGGGGGAGGCTTAATTTTAGTGCATGTGCTCAAAAGCCCGATTGGACTTATTATCAGGGGATGTCTTATTTTCAGGGAAGCAGGGTATATATACAAAAACTCGGATAGAAGCTGTCACAACAAGCTGGAATATAGAGGGGGAAATGTGAGGAAACTGAGTGCCCTATCTTGCTCCAGCCTAAGCACTATTGAATTATCATAGTAGCCCTACTCGTGAGTTTTCACCTAATCTCCATTGAAGAGAGTACTTAGGCTCATAAATGATAGATCTCATTAGGTAGGTCCAGCTGAACCATCTAAAGATCAAAATTCCGGATTCAGTCTTATATACTGCATCAAAAGCCCAATATTAAACAAAATGTTTTAAAGCTGTAACAGAAAAAGTGACCTTTGCTGGTATTACAAAGATAATATCTCCTTCAACTGATGAAGCAGAAAAGACTAGGAACCAATTGTTTTTTTTTTCTCTTTTCACTGAAGTGATAATTTGATAGGCTAAAGGACTGAAGTAGCTTAGTTAAAATTTCATTCAGAGCTACCAACTTTGAAGCACTTATTTGCAAGCTAAATAATTTAAAGCAGCTGAAGATATTCTCAAGTCATCAGAAGTCAGTACCCAGGTGGTTACTAATAGGCCCTTGTCCTCAGGATTACCCTGATGCTTGGGCTCCAAGCTTTTAACAGAAAAAAGTTTCCCCAAGCTTGTAATGAAATATAAATGGCTTTTTCTGTTATTTCCCTCGTATTCTTGGGTGACGCTGCTTCATTCCTTTTTTAAGCACCTTCTGTAGTGATATTACGAATTGTATGATTGATTTATTGCAACATATATTTTTAAAAAAAGTGAAAAGAAAGACCGTCTGTAAAATTAAGCAAATTTGTAGTGCTAAAATAGTAAAGTTATATTGCAGCACATAGTACAGTACAGTATAGCCAGTGAATAAATATTTCTGCAAAAGGCTACAATCATATTCAGATACATACAAAATCAAATACAGATTTTAATTCAGTTACTATGGTTCCTTGAAATGTGACTCCAGTGTATGCTATGAAATGGTTTATTATATGATTCTTCCACTTTCTGGTTTGCAGTCATTTTAACAAGACTGCAACAAACAAAGCAATTATTATTAAACAAGCTAACAAATATTTCTTTGAATTAGCCATTTTGCTAATGAATATAAAGTCCCCAGGATGCCACTCTCCTTTTTTTCTTGGTTGCATGATTTTTACACTAGAGTATAAAAGAACAGAAGAAATTAAAAAAAAAAAACAACATGCCCACATACTGTAAGTCAAGCACTATGAAAATTACTTCACTTGGGGGAATTCATGATGCATATCAAAATATTTTAAACTCAGCACACCTTGTTCTGAGCTCAGGGACATAAATTATAGCTGTGTGTGATGTAACATAAGCAAGTCAGTTAACTGGAAATATGAAAAGAGCTGTGATATGAGGTTGGCGTTGACCAAAAGAGCATTGACCACAACTGCAGAAGACCTGTCTTTCAGAAAGCTGTATCTTTGTATGCATTCAGCAAGCAATTGCCCCGTTCTCTTTTGATCAAGTAGCTTCACCATGGAGTCTAAGGAGGCATTTTGGGATCCTTCTTTTTCAATTAACGTCCTCAACACTGTTTATGAGGTCAGAAAATTATTACACTTGGTTGCATTTTTTTTCTTTTGTTGAATAAATCTGAACTTGTAGGATCAGGGAGAAAAATGCATAAAATGATCAACTTGTCATCACAGAATATGATTATTATAATTTATAAATATAGACAGATATAAAGAACCAGTGGTTAGGCTGCTATACTAGGAATGGGGAGATCCAGTTTCTAGTCATCCCTTATTCATGAAAGTTGACAAGATGACTTTGGATCAGTCACACTCTCTCAGTCACAGACTAGGAAATAAAGAAGTAAAATTACAGTATCTATCTATCTATCTATCTATCTATCTATCTATCTATCTATCTATCTATCTATCATCTAATCTTCTCTATCTACCTTCCTTTCTTTGTACCTGGATCTATCTATCTATCTATCTATCTATCTATCTATCTATCTATCTATCTATCTATCTATCTATCTATCATTATCTATCGCTCCACAATAAATAGTGGACTCAGATAATAGACTATGGATTAAGGAGACCATAATTTTCAAAGAAAAGGCCTTCATTCTGTGCTGGATAAATTAAGGCTGATAATAATAACATCTACACAGATTTAACAACTACAATTATAATTATTTTTTCCAATATGTATAGTATTCTAAACATCATACTGAAGACTTTGAAAGTAACAAAAATGCATGGATAAAAGAGAGAGAATAAAAAATAATAGAATTCATAGGCAAAAAATGTTAGCAAAATTACTTAAATGGGGCAAAGACTTTCTAATATGCTCTATCAAAAAAAAAGAAAAGAAAAGAAATAAAATTCAGAGGAGATAATTATATTTATCATTTCAAAAGACCGCAAGCATATCTTCATTCTGCAGTAATCCTTTTCATATTTATTTATTTGACTTGAAAAGCACAGTGTTAGTAACCCATAGTACTGTATTTATTCATATGATACAATGCTTTGGTCACCAGCACTGTATTATGCATTCTGGGAAGCCATTCTAATATTAAGGCTAAAATGATGGGGAAGATTTCTCCAATGAGATGCAAGGGTTCCTATCAATAATTCTGTGGTTGGTGAGGTTTTTAAAGCAGACTTATCCAGGCAGAGATTATGTTTGTCTGTTTATTTACTTTTTCTTTAATTGAATGCTGCCCATTCCTGAATGCTTTGGGTAGCTTACAACCAAAATCCTTTCACAGATGAAAAAGATCTTCAAAAATAATACATATAATCACATATAATATAAACAAAACAACACCAACACCAACACACACACACACACTTCAGGATATTTCATCCTTTGCAGTTGTTAATGTATATGGTAGTTTGGTATCCTGCATTGTACTGTATTCTTTAGATGAAAAGCATAGATGAGCATGATAAAAGAGAGGAAGGTTTTGCATATTTCATTTGTGTCTCACTTCCAAATCTGGGCAAATCATTACATATAAAGGATGCAAAGTCAGAATATTGCCTAGACCATTGGATTCTAATGGAAATATGTTTTTTTTTTCTCTCTAAGAAGAAAGGAGAGGAGGAGATTATGACGTAGGCTAAGGGATGGACAGAAGACCTGCCTATACACTGACTAAGGAACAGTAGTTACTGATAGCTTCAACATAGTGAATAGTCAACTTGGGCTGTGACTCCTAACCGGGGAGACTAGCTCCAACAGATCCCAGGAACCACACCTCAGCTCTCGGTCTAAAAGAGTGCAATTGTTAGGAATAGCTAAAATACTAGGCAGTGTTCTGCCCCAGCTATGGATCCCAAGGAATGTAGCACACACAAACTATGAACAAAGCTCAATTTACTTCCAAACGTAGTTTTCTACAAATGCAGGCTGTTAATTAAAACGTCCTTAACAACCTGCCAGAAAGTCCACAGATAAGATAAAGTCTTAAGAGAGTTGGCAGAAAGTCCAGAAGCAAGGTTTGCAAAGACAATCCACATTCAATGACCAGCGAGCGAACATGCGTTGTTTCCTGCAACGTTTACAAGCTGTGTGCAAACTTAAATAGGCTAAGGGAGTGGCCAATTAGCCCCAAGTCTTACTCTCGAGGAGACCTCCTCCTGAGTAACCACTCCTGCCTTTTGGAGTGCTTGTGCATTGAGAAGAAGCTCCTCCACTTCATCCTCTTCACTTGAAGGAGCCTCTGGAGGTTCTGAAGGCCCTGGCTGAATCTCTGCCTCTGGCACAACATCTTCTTAAGCCTCCTCACTGTCCGACTCGAGTGGCGGCTGCACAGGCTGCTGACGCAACACTATACCAGCTTACTCATCGTCGGGATCAGCAACAATCCACGCAGGCCGCTGGCGGGCCACAACAGGCAGAACCCTCAAACTCCCAGACCTCGGTAGAGGATCTGAGATTGACGAAGAAACATAATAACCATAGGGGTGATTTTTTAAAAATACATATATACACACACCGCACCACACCCACATCACTACCCCCCTCCACACACACACACACACACACACACACACACACACACCACACAGCCTATCTCATGGCCCAGTTTTCACTGCAGTTTGTTACATAAAAGAAAACCAGGCCTTGCCTTTTTATTGCAGTGTTATGATCTTTATAACTTAATGTTTTATCTAGGTTAGTCCTCTCTCTCTCTCTCTCTCTCTCTCTCTCTCCCCTCTCTCTCAGAAGCAGACCTATCTTGACTCATGTTTATAATTAGAATTCCTGTGGATTAGCAAGCCCAGAAAAAGTCACTCACTATTTCTACGATTTTTTTCAACCTTCCTGCAATGGGTTGGCATTGACACTGAATATAATCTTTATGATTAAACATCAGCTTGTACTTTGCACTCTATTCATTAAACTTGAACAAGTGTTTACTTAAGCCTTCTTCACTTCTAGCTACTAAAAGTATATCAGAAATGTTAGATTTTTTCCTAGTAATTTTCATTCCAAGTACTGTTTCTTTCAGTCTAATATTTCTCATGGTATGTTCTACGTTGACGCAAAATAAATCAGGTGACAAAATTTCCAATTCTTTCCCACAGTTGAACCACTGAATTACTTTCCAAGGCACTGAAAGGCAAGATGAGAAACAATGGATGAAAACTAACCAAAGAGAGAAGCAACCTAAAATTAAGGAGAAATATCCTAATGGTGAGAGCCATCAACCAATGGAACAACTTGCCTTGTGGGTGCTCCATCACTGGAGGCTTTCAAAAAGAAACTGGACAATCATTTACCTGAAATGTCATAGGCTCTCCTCAAGCAGGACTAGAAGACTTTCAAGGTCCCCTTCCAATAGGCGTGGGATTCTACCTGTTCGGACTGGTTCAGACGAACCGGTAGCTCTGACGATCAGCTGGGAGCAAACTGGTTTGCTCTGACAATTGGCTGGGCCCGCCCGCCCCTTCGCTTTACTTACTTTTATTTCCTTTGTTTGAAGTCCAGCTGATTGCTGTGCCTCAGCTGTTTTACTCACTGGGGCTGCAGTAGAAGGTAAGTTTTAGAGCTGAATTCTAATGCACCCCGCACGCGATCTGTGAACCGGTTGTTACCCTAGTTGAATCCCACCACTGTCTTCCAACTCTATTATTCTATGTTCTAACTCTTGCTTCCCAATCAGCATATATATTTTTTTCTATAAGCAGATGAAACGGTCCAGCTTTGGGGGCTTTATTTTACTGGTGTATAAGATAATTCTTCAATAGTTCAATCATTCTTGAGCATTGCACTTTTGAAATGGAATGTAGACTGATCTTTTCCAGTTCTTTGACTGCCTCTGTTTTCCACACTGCTTAGAAATGGTGAGAAGCTTTTTAACACCATCAGTATACAAGTTTTTAAACAATTCTGCTGCCATTACATCAACTGCTGCATCCTTGATGGAAGCCAAATTTTCTAAGACCCATTTAGCTTCATTTTTCAAAATGTCTGGCTCTAGCTAAGTCTTATTTTATATCCATATCTCTTATGGATAGGAGATATTGCAGATATTATCTGATTCTTCCTGTATTCACATCATCTCTTCTCTCTTCTTTTTCTCCATTAGAGTTTAGCTTCTTTTGTTGTACTTATCTTCACATAAAAAAGTTTTCCTTTTGATTTCTATAATTCACCAAAAAAAATCCTCTTTTCTTTCTCATTTGATTGCTGACCTCAATATCTTTGCACTGCACTGCTCATTTAAATATATTTCCTTTTCTTGTCTTGCTGTCCTCTGAAATCAGACTTTTAGTTGAGTAAATTTTCCACTGCTAGTATTTGCTTGTGCTTTTTCTCTACCATTTCAATGTACCAGTAAACAGTAAATTTCACTCACCTTGCTTTGCTTTTTAGAACACGAAAGGTTTTATCTTGCTGAATCTTTTATGATAACCACAATTTTTGGTCCAGAGTTCTTTGCAAACCCTCTTTATAAAACATAGGTGGTTGGGTTTTTTGAAATCTTTACCACATGGTCATAAGAAATAGTGCTAAGATTGTATGGCTATATGATTTTTGGTGCCTTCTTAAATTTAAGTTGGAATTTTGCCCAGAAGTTTAAGCTTGAGGTTTTAGTTTGCTTGACTGCAAAGTGGTCTTCCATCTCTGCTTGTAAAATATATATACTAGACAACAGAGTAACAACAGTAGAGGCCTTCAAGTTTCTGGGTTCTATAATATCTCAAGACTTAAAATGGACACCAAATTAAATACGTCATCAAAAAGCACAACAAAGAATGTTCTTCCTGCACCAACTCAGGAAGCTCAGGCTGCCCAAGAAGCTGCTGATACCATTCTACAGAAGAATTATTAAGTCTGTCATCTGCACTGGATTGCACTGCAACCAATCAAGACAAGCACAGAGTTCAATGGATAATTAGAACTGCAGAAAAAACAATTGCTACCAATCTGCCTTTCGTTGAGGATCTATATACTGCATGAGCCAGAAAGAGGGCTGTGAAAATATCTACAGACCCCTCGCATCCTAGATATAAACAGTTTCAACTTCTACCCTCAAAATGACTCTATAGTGCTCTGCACGTCAGAACAACTAGACACAAGGACAGTTCCTCCCCCCCATGCCATCACTCAACTAAACAACTAATTCCCACAACACTATCAAACTATCTAGAAAGGCAATATTACCATCATTATTCTCAACTTCCCTCTTTCCTATCTCCTTATCTTCTTATGACTATAACTTTGTTGCTTGTATCCGACGATTTATATTTGTTACTTAGTATCCTAGTATGATTTATGTTGATTGCTTATTTCATATCCATGACTATCACTAAGTGTTGTATCTAATGTTTTATGATGAATGTATTTTTACAATCACTATGATAATGGTCTATCATTATTGTTGTACAGTATGTACACTGAGAGTTTATGCACCGGAGACAAATTCCTTGTGTATTTAATCACATTTGGCCAATAAAGGACTCTATTCTGTTCTATATAGTCAATTTGATTTTGATGTTGCCCATTTGGCAATGCCTATAAGTTGTATTTCAGGTTGTTAAAAAAAAGATTATTTGTTATGATACCAAATTCACTGGAGCTTAAATTCAGCTCCTGTGATTCATGGTGGATTTTTTTTTTTCCTTTTCATCAGGCTCTTTGTGAGCAAGCAAGTTATTGTTAAAACTCTTTAGGTATCCTGGGGTATAAGTAATTATGGCTATTGTTACCTCTTTCTGTTTTCCTTTAAACTGGAATTCACAATGTGATTCACAACCATGGTCTAACACGCAATCAGTTCTAAATTATTTGTTTTTCTTCCCTCCTTCCCACTTCATTCCTTCCTATTGTTTTCATTTAATACTTCAGAGGTGAAACCTTTGCATAGCTGCACGTTGCATGTACTTTTAGTTTCTTTTTTGGGTTACATTTGGATGCAGTTTGCTCTGTGTTTATTTCCTAGTCATCATATATTTCAGTTAAAATGGCAAGAGAAAACATTAATGAGGGTTATAGGTACATTAGAGGCTCTGCAATATATACAGTTCAAAGAAAAGATTCTACTAGAAGTCAGTAATGAAAATTGACCAGTGGTGAAATGCACTTACCTTTGCTATCGGTTCGGGAGTGTGAGCGCACATGCCTCTTCTGTGCATGCGCAGAGGGTCAAAAACAGGACTTAATGACATCCTGGTGGGTGGGCAGAGCCTCCCTCTGCTGGCGCTACCAGTTCACGTGAACCATATAGATCCGGCCAGATTTCACTGCTGAAGTTGACGTAGAAACTAGTGTCTCTATGTACAGTGAATCGGCAGCACTCAATGAAAAAGGGCAAAGGGTTATTATTAATATCATTATTGCCACTTGTCTCCAGATGAATGATACCCAGATCCCGCAATGTTCATGTATTAATGTTGATATATATTTTAAAAAAGGGCAAAGGGTGCAGGCAAAACACACACATACACACACGCACATATGCACCTTGTAATGCAGCACCTAAGCTGAATAGAAATGTGAGGAATAAAAGCAACCCAACAAAACAACAACTATTGCTATAATGAGGAAGCATGCTGCTCTTCTCCCTACCCTCAAAGTCAAAATCCAATCTCATCTACAAATGAAATTCCTTCTCAGCCTTTCCTTTTCAGCAGTGAATTATCCTGCATGACATGGCCAAAAAAAGTGAGACACAGTTTCATGATTTTGCAGCATAATCGACTGGGGCTAATTCTAATTTTCAGGTCAAAAGGGGATCAGTAGCCCTTACATCTTAACTGCACAGAGGAAGACTCATATATCTCAATTCTGCCCAATTAGGATCTCACGAGTGATTGAATCTTGAGTAAATAGATATCACTTGGCCAACTTCACATCACCCCTATGTCACGTAGTTAGAAAGAACAGCCAATGAAATATATGTATTAAACATTATTTCATCCCACCACAATCAAAATTCCTTTTGATGGCTTATACTATAAGAAAACTATTCAAAAGTTCTCTAAATTTTAGAATTTACCACCAAGATTCAGTATAACTCTTCCTACAATGTGGTCCTAGTCCATGGTTTTTGTTTAACAATTTGGTTGTTGTTTTAAGCAAAGCAGGGCATACTAGGCTCAGTTTTATCCTCTGTTTATTTAGTCTTGGAAAGTTATCTGTGGAAAAGAAGAAAACAGGTAGAAGAAAAACTTCTTAGTTATCAAGATCTAATTTCATTGCATCCATTTTTTTAAAAATCCCCCCCCCCCAGGGAACCTCAATATGGGCAGAGACCTATTTGAATCTCTGCTTGCAAAAAAAAAAAAAAACCAAAACAACAACACTTAATGGGATCTCCACATCAGACTAATGTAGAATATCTGATGAAAAGCACAAACTTATTTGTTTCACAACCAACGCATGCCTCCTTCTCCTCTGTAAAAGTGAAATGCACTATTAATAATGCATCTGGCTCTTTTGGCTCCTGCGTATAATATAGATTATATCATAGGTCTAAATGCAATAGAAATGGACATTGTACTCCTCGACACGTCTGAAAAGATTGTTTCTTATTTTCCTCCCACCCTCCAATGAAGAGAGAATCATTAGTCTCTTGAAGATTCATTGATCACAAGGACATCCCATCAAAGCAATGTATAAAATGGAGCTTATGATGTTGCTTTCTCTTTTTAGCAAAGCACTTTTCTCACAAAAGTCCAATCACATATGCCATTATTTCTGATGGCTGTGGTCTTGATTGCATCCAATGCTTTTCATGCCAGCAGGGAATCAGATAGTTGTGGAAGGAATTTCTTTAGCCCCTGAGCAAAACAGCAGCTCAGCCATAACAGCTGCAAGTCAAATACTCCAAAAAAAAAAAAAGGTCTAAAGTCCAGTCATATAAGAGAACAAAACTATCTCACATCAGTTCAACATAAGTTACATCTTTGTATAATATTCAAGCTAAAATATGATCCTTGGTTTAGGGAAGACAATCTAGAAGCCAGGTGTTCTGGGCTGCTAACTACACACAGACACACACAACTCTCAGATTATGATCTCAAGCTATTTAGTAAAAATGTAAATCTGTCACCAAAATAACAGTGCAAACGCAATATTTTCTCCCTGGAAAGCAGGCAAATTCATCTCTCTGGAGTTTAGCAAGCCTTCAGAGAGATGAATTCCAGATTCAGAAAAAAATCCAAGAAGAGTTCATTTCTAGTCAAAGGCTTCAAATAATCCCACAATCACATGCAGGATGAGCCATAGATAGGAAATTCAAACATCGTTTGATAAGCAAAAACCAGTTATGAAAGCCAACACTTTTATGTAGCTAAGGTTATCTGCTTGCCTAATTGACTGCTTCTTTCTTTCAAATAGAACACTTGATTTCCCTTCGTTGTTCTCTTAATTTAAAATTTAATTTGCCTTTTCTTTACTATCTAGTTATTGTCATCTTCACCATCTTTCATTCTTCTGTACTTGTCTGTTACTGTTGTTTGTTGTTAATGTTTCTTGTTTACTTTGGAAACATCCAGATTTGTTAGGATGGGAGGGAGGGAGGGAGGGAGGCAGCTCAGACGATCGCAGGGATAAAATATATACAACTTAGAACTTCCAAAGAAAAGGGAAGAACGAATGGAAAAAAATAAATATTAATTATTCTACTGAAGTCTCCAGAAAAAGACTTCAGGGGATTGGTTTTGAAAGATAATTACTTCAGATTTTTTAAAATCCCAGAACTCAAAATTTGTAGGTTTTATTTAGAAATCTAGAATGATTGTGTGTGAGGGAGAACAATCTATCTGACCGCTTTCCTGTTTGTCCCATAGCAAAACCACAAGTCACTTCAACTTAAAAATATGTCAAGGAATATCATGACTATGGCAGATATTTTAGAGACTTATCTTTCCGAGTGAGTAGAGTGTTTGCCACAACTTAATCTAGTTTCAGCTGAAGTAACATTCCTGATTCTTTGCTTTGTTCTCCTTGCTCCAAGCCAAACTGACATGTGTTGCAGTCATTTACAATAAAAGACGCTGAGTTATTGAGCCTTGATCTTAGATAAAAGAAATTGCAAGCTCAGTTCTTTCTGGAACCTGGAAGTTCTTTAGTTGTTCCTTTTGCTACCATTACCTCCTTTTGTGAAATCACAATTTGAAGATTATGTGAAAAGTTCTAAAACGCAAAGAGACAGAAAAGGCAATTCTGTATTTGCCCAGAAATGATACCTGAGGAGTTCAACTCCATGCATTTAAGTAAGGCCAAGATTACAGCCTCAGGTTTGTTGCCAGCTCTTTTCAGAAATGAAGCAGAAAGAAGGCTAAGAAAAATCAGCACCAAAAAAAAAAAAAAAAGCACTCAACACTCACATACATATAGTACACACGCACACATACGCTTTTCCATCTTGCAGAAAACATGACATGTGTGATACTTTGAAATGTGCTTAGCACCATTAGAAAATAAGGTGGGTGGGTGGGAAATCCCATATCATAAAATTATCCTGCATATTGGAGAGAGTAGAAATGCCTCAAATATATTTCAAGTTCATGAAATTTATGAAACTACAAAATTTACTGCAAGATATATGATCGTATCTTAAGAGCTCAGCAGGTCAAGCAGATTAAGGCAACAGTTCTTTGCCTAGCATTCCAAATATAGGCAAACAGTACTGATGATATTCCTACATATTGCAAATGTAGCATTATTCAGGAGAATGTAAAACTTATGTCATTGTTTTACAGTCAAAGAGCATAAAGAGGTTTCCATTCATATGGACAGTATTGTTGCTACAATAGAAAAGTAGAATTTATGTTAATAGGTATAAAAAAATTCCTTAAAAAATCCTAAAAAATTAAGCAAATTTCAGTCATTTAGGGAATATGCAAAACCTCCATGGGAAAAAAAATTAGGGAGAATCTTTTGGCCCACATTAGAATGAAACCTCTGAAAGCCAAAAACTAGTCAAATTATGCAGCAGTAAATTGTAGAAGTTTTGAAAAATGTCAAGACCAGCCATTTTAGAAAGCTTGTAGAATACCTTACAGGTGGTCAACAACTTACGACCACAGTAGAGCCCAAAATTTCTAAGCGAGACAGTTACTAGTTGAAATTTGACCTATTTAATGACTTTTCTTACCACAGTTGTTAAGTGAATTACTGCAGTTGTTAAGTTAGTGATACAATTGTTAAGTAAGTCTGGCTTCCCCATTGACTTTGCTTGTTGGAAGGTCACAGAAGGGGATCACATGACTCCAGGACACAGCAACTGTCATAAATATGAACCAATTGCCAAGCATATGATTTTTGATAATGTGACCGTGGGGATGTTGCAACGGTTGTAAGTGTGAAAACGGTCATAAATAACTTTTTTCATTGCCTTGTAACTTTGGATGGTCACAAAATGAATGGTTTATTAGTTTACGAGGACTACCTATAATTAGATCTGCTTAAAAGGCAGACTCTTAGCAATATTTGATTGATTTTTTGCTCAGTAGGCAGGGGTGAAATGCTCTGAAGTCTACTGCTGGTTTGCTTCACTACCGGTTCACTGCGTGCATGCATGCATGGTGCGCGCCAAACACATGCTTCATGCGCGCATGCGCACCACAGGCGCTACCGTGCAGTGCTGAAAAAGGAGGATCAAGAAGCCTTTTCTAAGGTAAACAGAACAGTGAGGGGGGGGAACAGCTGTGCTGCACGATTTAGATTCGCTAGAAAGCAGGATTTCCTGCTTTCTAGCAAATATAAATCACGTGGCACAGCTGATTGTTGGAAATACTGGTTCGCCCAAACCGATAGCTTTTATTACTTCCAGTTCGGGTGAACCGGTCTGAACTGGTAGCATTTCAGCCCTGTCAGTAGGATTAGGATTAGACTGGGAAATTGAAAAATATTCCAGAAGAAACCACTCTATACCATTTATGATGCCATGCAACCTCTATGGTCTATTGATTTAGATCCAGCATATGAATATGTAGGAAACCAGACCATGTGAATGACCAACCAACAAAAGAACCAACCAGCTGCTCAGAATTTAAATATAGCTCCAAACAACCAACCAATCACTTGACCAATTGACCACATTGGCACACAAGATATTTATAAGCTAAAGAGAAATAGGACAAGAAAATCCTGCTGATGATTTACCTAGTCTGGTAATGAAACGTTCAGAAAATAAATTGAAATAAGCTTGGAGATCAAATCACTGCCAAAATCTAAACACCCAGCTACAAGTATTTTCTATTATTTCAAAGCTCTATAGTCATCAGAAGTCATTCTCAAAAAAAAAAAAAAAAAGCTTGAGTACTGATGATGACCACCCAAATATAATAGAAAGTACTGTTACTATTTTTCTTTTCAGAGGCAGAGTCAATTCTGAATTGTGTACACAAAGGGCTATTTCCTCAATCATGCATTTCTGAAAAGTCATTCTGGATCTTCACTAGAGAGATTGAAGCTCTAGGCCAAATAACAGAATGTATTTAAAGCATTATCTGTACACTAAACAGAAAACAAAACAGCCAAGAGCTAGTTTTAAAGTTTTATATTTGTGGGGGGGAGGAGGATATCTAGCTTAAAAGCTGTAATTCTTTACAAATATTATAACTGGAAACCAGTGGCATATGCCTTAAATCAGTCAATGACTGATTCTGAAATAAAAAGATACACAAATTGAGCTAGATGTGTTGAAAACGTGTTTACTTGTAAATATTTTCAGTGATAATATGGCTGAAAAATTCAAGTAGAAACAGGCCACATGTCAGGGTATATAGATTTAAAAGCTGTAAGCTGATGGAAGGTTGTAAGCAGAGGCAACTGTAAGCTGATGCAATGGAAATGAGGCTGCCTGGTTACTGCCACTTTAAGAAGCTGGGTAAGATGCTGCCTATATAAGGGAAGCCATTAGAGGACATTTCCTTCTCCTCATGTTCTCTCTCATCGTGTATCTTATTGCTCTCCTTGTGTCAGTAGCTGCATGAAAAGGTATTTACCACATATAAGTCTGTATATATTCAGCTGTAGATAAAACCACTATTAATTATCTAAAGGCTCTGTGTGCTGTGTGCTGTGTGTTGCTCCTGGGTTTATCTCGTAATACTAGTCACTCTAACTAAACTCTGACACCATAGGTTTCTTACAATATTTTTCCACAAGCCGCTGCACACGGAGGATTCAAAGAGAAATCCAACTTCAAACTCATGATTTGATTGTCATTTGCACACAAGGTCAGTTTACGTGATCAGAGAATATACCCTTTCCAGAGCTATAAACCCAACGATAAAAGGATAAAAGACCACTGAGCTTCAAATGAAGTCCTATGTTGGACCTGTCAAAATAGTCCTCACTGAAAATAAAAAATGGAGGAAATCAAAGTGGCAACCTTGACAACTTAACAGTGTGCTCTAAAGGAAGATTTTGCTTATAGACTGGGGAAAGGCAGTGGCAATTGTGATTTCTATGCCCGTTGCTTAAACCTATGAATGTAAAAGGAAGGAAAGAAAATAGGGGAAATTGATAACATAGAGACATCTTTGCACAGCAGACGGTACCTAATTTTTAAAATTGTTCTATCTGTATAATTGTTTTGATCTTTCTTTTTTTAAATGTAATCTGTATTAAGAATTTTAATTGCCATAGTAAAAGCTAATACAAACTGAACTTAGAAGAAGAGAAGAGAATGGAAAAATGAAAAAGAAAAGAGATAATGTAGTGAAGAAAAAGAAACCAAACATATAAAGAAGTGACTTCCAACCTTAATCACACAAAGTACAAATAGATTAAAAAATACCTTGCCCCCTATAAGTTTAAACAGATACTTCTTTATCCCATATCCCATCCCTTATCTATAAACAAATCCATGAAAACATTAACTTTTCAGTCCTGGTGCCAGCAAAAAAGTTGATTACCAGAACTTGGGGGTAAAGTCTTATTTTAACTTGAACAAATAAACTAATTTTATATTCCTTTCTTTACTTCCAACAGTAAATTTATTTATTATTTTTATATGTTGCTCATCTCACTGATCTAATGACTGTGAAAAGTTTAGAGCATAATAATAATAAAATAAAAGATAATACAAGATGAAGATTATGAAAGAATAAACAAAAACTAAAAAAAAAAATACCAAGAGGAGCTTCTCTATCCAGTTAGCCACCCCCAGCATATATGATCCTATTGTGGCCCCAGGCCTATTGACAGAATCATGTTTTGAGGATCTTCTGGAAGAACAGGAGTATGGGGTATGCCCTTACCTGACAATGTCTCCTCAAATGGTGATGAAATGTTTGCAACCAAATTGCCAAGCTCGGAGCTCAAATACCAACCCAAGCTACTATTTCAAACATATTTCAATAATGCCCTTACCTCCAACAGGAGAATATCCCAAAGGGCAAGTGCCACCACTGACAAGACTCTTCCCCTAGACTCCACTAGCCAAAATTATTTGGCAGACAGGATCTGAAGTAGATGAGAAGGACACGTCAATTCAATTGGGTCAACACAGCTTCTCAGATACCCTGGACCCATGCCATAAAGGCTTTCAAAAGTAATAACCAATTAAATAATAAAGAATAGAGTAGAGTAGAGTAGAGTAGAGTAGAGTAGAGTAGAGTAGAGTAGAATAGAATAGAATAGAATAGAATAGAATAGAATAGAATAGAATAGAATAGAATAGAATAGAATAGAATAGAATAGAATATTCTTTATTGGCCAAGTGTGATTGGATATACAAGGAATTTGTCTCCAGTTCATAAGCTCTCAATGTATATGCAAATAGCAAAGTGATGAATCATAAGTCAAAAGATACAATCATAAATCATAAGGTACAACCAACAAAGTGATATCATAAGATACTAATAGGAGTAAGTATAGGAAAGATAAGAAAGATAATAGCAATATAGCCCCACTATAAGGTTAGATATCCTTATTCAGTTCTGAAATAACTGAATATTTTTTTTAGTTTTGTTTTTTGGGGTGATGTCTTCAAGTCAGTGTTGACTCTTTGGACTAGTCCCTGAAGTTTTGATTCCTGGATTACTTCCTATAGTGTTGCAAGATTTAAGATATGATTTGCTATTGCCTTCTTCCTGTGGCTGAGAGAGAGTGAATAGTCCAAGATCACCCACTTTGTACCTGGTTTCTACCCACATACCTTAAAAAATACACCAAACTGACTCTCTTTAACTCTTTAATGAGCCACTTATTTTATAGTCTGTGTTAGTTGTTGGTACTCATTGTTGTTTAGTAACATTTAGCATTATATATAGTTTTATATAATTGTGTACCAATTAAATAGATTTATGTAGCTGCATTCATAATTGACTCTGCAATCCTATTCCTATTTATAATCTTAATGATATTGGTACTGTGTTTTACATTTGTCTTAGCCTCTTCAATTTTATTTATTCTTACCGTACATAGTTTAAACTACCGGAACAATGGCTTTAATTTTAGCACTGAATGCAAATGTTATTGGACAATGACAGTCCTATATAAATATGCCACTTTATGTAAAAGCAGCAGTTTTGTTAGAAGCTAGAGATAATATCACTATTAACAAATAGATTGAAACATGCACACAGTATAGGGTTACCTTGTTTATTCATTATAGGATGAATCTGTTATTATAGGTCACACATTAGCCATTTCATGATGTTACTGTAAAGTTTTAAGATGACTTACTTATAAGTTTTGTTAAGGTAAAATAATCTTTTGAATCTGTCCTTATTATCAGACTGTAAACTAATGTATACTTCTCCTGATTTGGATGATTGAAATATACAAATTATAATTCATTTTATAGCATGAAAATGCATTTATAAAACCACTTATTAAATTAAAATTGAGATGACAAGTATAATCTGATGGCTCTCCCTTTTTAAAAACAAAAAAGCTAGCCATGTGACTTATTTCAAGCCAATGATAATCTGTTGTGCAGTTCGCCTAACCTAGTAGAACAAAATTCATATCCAATTATTTCCCATGAACAAAATATAAAATTGTTTTAGGGTTATTTATTAGCAAGCACAGGAGGCTTACAACTTAGTTTGTGCATTTCCCACAATGGATGCAAATATGATTGTGGGAAATATATATATATCGCCAAAATCAGTATAAGTGGGAACAAGGGAACAAGATCAGTAAATGGTTTCATCTAACTTCTAAGAAGACTTTCATGTCCCGCTTTTAACCTCTTTGTTTATATGTTAAAATATAATTATGAGACAAACAGCATTACAGAGATACCTTTTAAAAAAAAAACCAAATCCAAGGGAAGCCCTAGGAACTCTAGAAAGTCATACATCAGAGAGACAGACTTAATAAGCAGCTGGTCTCAAGGGGCCATCAGCTATAAACTTCTATAATTCCACTGTTGTCACTAGTGCTATGCCACTTTGCTAGAGGTAGGAATCTGGTCCATAATTAGATATCAGATCTGTGATACAAAAGTCAGCAGGGTAAAGATGTTCTCTTCATAGAGCTCATTTATGACACAACAAGCAAAAACAGCAGAAAAGCCAGAAGATAAGAACTACGCACCTAAGTATGAATAAGGTGACCAGACGTCCCGCTTTTGGTGGGACAGTCCCGCTTTTGAGCAATTTGTCCCGCGTCCCGCGGCGTTTCAAAAAAGTCCCGATTTTTCTTGAGCCCCAGCTGATGGCTAGAAGAAAAAAAAACTGTTTAAACTCTTGCCCGGGGCTTCAAAGGGCCGCCCTACAGGCAATCAGTGTAAAGCAGTTTTTTTTCCCCCTAGCTAAGCTTCAGAAACGAAACCGAAACCAGGGTCTTTGGTGCAGCGTGACAAAATGAGGCAGAGAGAGATTTATTTTTATTTTTATTTTTCCTCCCCAAAAAAGGTAGGTGAAAAACTGCAAACGATGGGAAATTTAGGAGGAGAGTTCAAGATTTTAAAACACAAAGGAAAAAAAGCTGTATTTAACTAGGGAATTGTAATAATTGACATACTATTAATTGTATATTGTGTTGAAAGCAGAAATGGTTAAGTTGTGGTTCGGAGGAATATATGGGAGAAATTATTTGGTTTATTATTATTGGTAAATATAATTAATTGATTTGTAAGAAATTGGATTGCATGGAAATAATTGGAATATTCATGTTCATATTGATTAATATACAAAAAAGATAGTTTTATAACTAATTGATTTATATTAAAATGTTGAATTTGTATTAAACAACTGTATTACATAATTACATAATTAAACAATGTGAGGATGGATATAAAAATAGATGACAATGGGAAGGGGTATAATATAGAATAGAAGGGAAAAATTGAATTTGATTAAGATTAGAGATGAGGATGAAGGGTAATATTGGTTTTTTTAAAAAATAGATGAGGAATAAATATGGCAAAAAGGAAATATAGAAATTGTAAATTTAATTGAAATGACTAAACGCTGTTTAAATTTGTGAACCAGCCAAATATTCTGTTCAAAGAAAATACATTGTATGTTTGTATGTGTGTTTCTAATTATTGCTATTTATTCATATTTGTTCTCTTTTATTCTTTAAAGTTTAACAATTCATTCTTTATCTTAATATCTTTATATTTGCTTGGGGTTGGCTTTCTTCCCTTTCATCTTTTTTTATTGTACAGCAATCTTTCTCCTCAAACCTACCACCTCTCTCTTTTCTTTCCTTCTTACTTTCTCTTCCCCCCACCCTCTTTTTCTCCTCCCTACTTCCTCTTTCTTTCTCCTTCTCCTCCTCTCTTCCTCCCTCTCTTACCCTCACTCCTACTCTAATTTCCATTCCTTCATCCCTCTCTATTGCTGTAATCCTTTAATGCATATGGACTACTCAGAGGGCTGAAAAAGTTATTTTTGACTGGTCCTCACACTTTTGACCAGTCCTCAAACTTATGACTGTCCTCACATTTTATATTTTTGCCCTATCTTGTCATCATGGTGAAGAGAAGCAGTTGTGAAATGAGTGACATGGTTGTTAAGAATGCTGCATGGGCATAAATGTGAGGATGGTCATAAGTGTGAGGACCAGTCAAAAGTGCGAGGACCTGTCAGAAATGACTTTTTTCAGCTCTCTGGTTAGTCCTTTTGTGCATATGGACTACTCAGAGGGCTGAAAAAGTTATTTTTGACTGGTCCTCACACTTTTGACCAGTCCTCGAACTTACGACTGTCCTCACATTTTACATTTTTGCCCTATCTTGTCACCATGTTGAAGAGAAGCAGTTGTGAAATGAGTGACATGGTTGTTAAGAATGCTGCACGGGCATAAATGTGAGGATGGTCATAAGTGTGAGGACCAGTCAAAAGTGGGAGGACCTGTCAGAAATGACTTTTTTCAGCCCTCTGGTTAGTCCTTTTGTGCATATGGACTACTCAGAGGGCTGAAAAAGTTATTTTTGACTGGTCCTCACACTTTTGACCAGTCCTCGAATTTACGACTGTCCTCACATTTTACATTTTTGCCCTATCTTGTCACCTTGTTGAAGAGAAGCAGTTGTGAAATGAGTGACATGGTTGTTAAGAATGCTGCACGGGCATAAATGTGAGGATGGTCATAAGTGTGAGGACCAGTCAAAAGTGTGAGGACCTGTCAGAAATGACTTTTCAGCCCTCTGAGTAGTCCCTATACACATAGCCATGGCCACCCGGTCACATGACCAGGTAGCCACGCCCACCCAGTCACATGGCCTCCAAGCCACGCCCACACAATAAGCCACGCCCACAATGGTGTCCTTCTTACCAATGTTAAAATCTGTTCACCTTAAGTATGAAGTATGAAGATTATGGAGAAGAACAGCTGTGAGAGTAAAGAGCCAGGGGTCCAGAAAACAGATTGTTTGATGTTCTGATTAGGCAGAAAAACAGTTAAGGGAGACTACAATTTGCATTGTTGATAGGGGATTAAACATGGATCTGAAAATGGAGCCTATCCAAGTTTTTCAAACAAAGAGCCTTGGTAGTACTAGGGTTTAAGGCACCCTGTTATTAAGCTGCTTAAGACCAGCTGCCTGCAATTACTGCAGGGTTCGAATCTCGCCAAGGCTCAAGGTTGACTCAGCCTTCCATCCTTTCTAAGGTAGGTGAAATGAGGACCCAGTTTGTGGGGGCAATAAGCTGACTTTGTATAAATATACAAAAGGATGAAGGCTATTGCTGAGCACATTGTAAGCCGCCCTGAGTCTTCGGAGAAGGGCGGCATATAAATCAAATTAAAAAAAAAAAAAAAAAAAAAATTCAGAAAGCAGGCCACACCACACCAAAACAAATGCAAATAAAAATCCAAAATAGTAAGGGACAGAGAGTCCGTAAGTGTAAATGAGGAAGAATAATTCATAAACCCTAGGCTAGTTCTATGTCTTCCCAGAAATAAAGCCAGTTTATATTCAAAACAAGAATGATTGACAGTAAAACTTCTTGAATAAAAGAACGTGAGGCATTTTTAAATAACTTTATTAAATTTTAAAATAAACCAATAAAAGCTAACAGAATCCAATAATCAAGAAAAAGAAAACAGAAAAGAAAAAGTAAAAAGAAAGAGGACTGAAGTGTAACAAAAAAAATAAAGGGGAGGGGAACTTCAGGTGCGAGGGCAAGCACGCACTAACCCGCCTCTTGCATAGCCCAGTTCCGAACAGGCCACAGCCCAGTAGTGGGCTGCGGTCCAAGGAATGCTATGGAACAGCATTCCCCCAAGATACAGTTGGACCCCACCCTGCTAATTTTCTGAAAAGCCCTAAAAAGTGGTTTTGTCAGCAGGCCTGGGGACCACATATGGAAATTGAGCTGATCAAGTGGTTGATTTGATGGTGTTGTTGCTGCCAGCGGTAGGTGAGTAGGTGGGATTTTTTACCTTTTTAAATGTTGTGAGCTACCTGTGTCACCTGTGTGTGAGTTTGGTGGCCATATAAATTTGCTAAATACATATATAGATACAAACGTTTGAGGTATAAAAAAGGAGGGATACAAGGAAACAAAGAGCTAGGTGTGTCATTATACACCTGGGATATGAAGAATCCTAGATTAGTATTGATTCTCTTTAAGCATGTGGCGCCTTGAAGTAGAGCAGGATTGACCAGGCCAGGAGTGGCTCCTGGGGATGATCCAGGGATTTTTCCCTCTGGAGAGAACTTAAAAAAAAAAAATGAGGACAAAACTCATTACCCTGCAGGATTAATAAATAAATATTCCACTAGACCCTTTTTTTTTTAAATTGGATTTCTATACCGCCCTACTCCCGAAGGACTCAGGGCGGTGCACAGCCATGAAATAAAACACATAGATATACAAAATTTAAAATCGAATAAAATGAATTAAATAAATTTGGCTGAATTAATCCCATAATTTAAAATACCCATATTTTAAAATACAGTAAAAAATTTAAAATTTACACTTAAAAGGGAGAAGATTTAGGCGAGGCCAGCTTGATGAAATAGCAGCATCTTCAGCTCGCAGCGGAAGGTGCGCAGGTCCGGAATCCTCCGTATCTCTGGGGGGAGCTCATTCCAGATCATCGGTGCCCCCACAGAGAAGGCTCTCCCCCTAGGGGCCGACAGCCTACATTGTTTGGCCGACGGCACCTGGAGGAGCCCCTCTCTGTGGGAGCGTACTGGTCGGTGGGAGGCTATTGATGGTAGTAGGCGGTCCCGTAAGTAACCAGGTCCTAAGCCATGGAGCGCTTTAAAGGTCGTAACCAGAACCTTGAAGCGCACCCGGAAGACCACTGGGAGCCAGTGCAGCTCGCGCAGGAGAGGTGTTACATGGGAGCTCCACGTTGCTCCCATAACCACCCGCGCGGCCGCACTCTGCGCCAGTTGGAGCCTCCGGGTGCACCTCAAGGGGAGGCCCATGTAGAGAGCGTTACAATAGTCCAGACGAGAGGTGACGAGGGCATGAGTGACTGTGCGTAACGAGTCCCGATCTAGAAAGGGACGTAACTGGCGAATCAGGCGGACCTGATGAAAAATCCTCCCGGTCACGGCCATCATGTGCTCTTCTAAAGACAGCCGTGAATCCAGGAGAACGCCCAAGTTACGAACCCTTTCCGTGGGGGCCAATGATTCGCCCCCAATAGCCAGCGATGGCGCCAGCTGACTATATCGGGACGTCGGAAACCACAGCCATTCGGTCTTGGATGGGTTGAGCCTGAGCCCGTTTCTCCCCATCCAGATCCGTACGGCCTCCAGGCACTGGGACATCACTTCAAGGGCATCGTTGGGGTGGTCCGGGGTGGAGATGTACAGCTGAGTGTCGTCAGCATACAGATGGTACTTCACCCCGAAACCACGGATGATCTCGCCCAGCGGCTTTACATAAATGTTGAACAAAAGGGGTGAGAAAACCGATCCCTGTGGCACCCCGCATATAAGGGGCCTCAGGGTCCCCCCTGTCAACACAGACTGCGACCGGTCAGAGAGAAAGGAGGAGAACCACCGTAAAACGGTGCCTCCCACCCCCAACCCTTCCAGCCAGTGCAGCATGATACCATGGTCGATGGTATCAAAAGCCGCTGAGAGGTCTAACAGGACCAGGACAGAGGAACAACCCCTGTCCCGAGCCCTCCAGAGATCATCAACCAACGCGACCAATGCCGTTTCCGTGCTGTACCCAGGCCTGAAGCCCGACTGGAATGGATCTAGATACGACGCTTCATCCAGGTACTGGGGAAGCTGTCGCGCAACCACACTCTCAACAACCTTCGCAACGAAGCAAAGGTTGGAGACTGGACGATAATTAGCCAATACGGCCGAGTCCAACGAAGCATTTATAATCCCCTGGAGCCAGCCTCGCGTCACCTCCCGGGAAGCCAGCACTAACCAGGAGGGGCACGGGTCCAACAAACGTGCTCACGTTCAATCTACCCAGAATCCTGTCCACGTCATCTGGGGTCACAGGATCAAACTCATCCCAGATAACAGTCTCAAGACCTGCCTCCGTCACCCTCGCTGGATCTATCCCGTCAGAGTCCAGACCTGCCCGAATCTGAGTGATTTTGTCATACAGATACTGAACAAAATCCTCGGCTCTTCCCTCCAAGGGGTCCTCCACCCTTTGAATTGCTGTGCTCTGACCCTTTATATGTTCTAGGTCATTTTCTTTCTTTCTTCTTATTTTGAGAGAGAGAACAAGAGAGAGAGAGAGGGAGGGAGCGAGGGAGACGTACTCTGAATTGGAAAGGTTGTCACTTTTGAAGAACCCAGATATTTCATTCCTTTTTTTTTTTTTGCTGCTGTGATCCTCTCCACTTCCCAAATCCACTCAGTTTTTGCAAGAAACAAACAACTGATTAGTTATATATTATTGGACGTGCATTTAATAGTTGGAGAATGAATAAATCTCATCAATTAATATAGGGCTACAAATCTTAAATCCCTCAATCAAGACAAAAAGGAGGAACAGTGATGATTGTTTCATGATTTCCATTCCAATAATGATTAGTAGGATGTAAAAGGAATTTATATTTCCAAACTGAGGTCTACTTTTGAATTGACTCTTGTATCAATCTGACTTTGGAGTTTTGTTTTGTCCTCTCAAGGGCAAGCAGATTATCCAATACAATACCTTTCTGGGAGAAAACAGTAGCTGGAGTTCATTTTTAACCTAGCAAGTTTGAGGAAGTTTAAGGAAGACATAAATATACATTTTTGGGGGGTGGAGGGCAGGGGGAGAATTCCAAAATACCTTTGAACCACCGGACTTCCCCAGGTGTTGATAACAGCACAGACCCTAATGAAAAGCCATTGCAGGATAGCTTCTTCCCTTACTATATCATTGAAGCTTGAGAAGATAGAAAGATGCTGTACCATGACATGGCATCCTATAAACGCATATCCCTTAAATTAAATAAATAAATGCAAGAACACCATTCCTCACTGTGATAGTCATACCTCCCAAAAGTATCCAAAGGCAGGGTTTTGTCATTGTGCCTGGGGATTTGGTCAGGGTGCAGAGCCTGCTGGATGGTTATAGTGATTCACACATGACTTGCCCTTGCCTATTTACTATTTTAATGCTTTTAATCTGGTTTTATGTTGGTTTTAATGTGATCTGCTTTGACAAAGAGAGTCCGTGGAGAAGCTGGCTGTAAAACTACAAGTCGCAATCGTGTGATGTCTCTCTTAATGACCATGGGTGATTTGCTTAACAACTGTGGCAAGAAGTAAGATCGTAAGTTCATTGCAATCATGTGATATTTCTTGCAATGACAGCATTTCTTAGTGATGGAGTTGCCAGTCCTAGTTGTGGTTGTTAAATTAACATATAATTTTAAGTGAAGCTAACGTATAATTTTAACAATGTGTTTGACTGAGTTGCATTATTATTACTTAGCATATCCGTAGAGCATCTGGGTTTAGTTTTCTAGAGTGCCCATCTTGTTTTATTCAGCAATTCATGTAGTATGCTGTAGTTGTAAAATTGCCAAGCACTTGCCTGGGTGTGCTAAGTCATAAATATATTATCCATTTTTAGGGTTTTGGAAAACTTAAATATCAACTGGCAAGCTTTTGGAAAATTAGAACTCAGCATGAGTAGAGGAATGAATGTATATTAAGAATGAGGATGGAGCAGCAGAAGGTCAACAATAGCAGTCCATAACTCTTAAATGTTCTCTTTAAAATAAAAATCTAATGCCCTTTTAGCTTTAAAGAGATAGTAGTTTGTGACAGCAAAATGTTCTTATTATTAACAATTCTAGAATATGAGTTTAAAAATCAGCCTCATTCACCATACCTGGATCAACCGGGGTGAAGGTTTTGTAAGTAAAATAGGTTTCATTTTGGTATCCATTCTCCTCCATTTTAATCAGTTTTGATACTCATAATTTCAATCAGTCTATATTCAGTTCTACAGTTGCATCATTCATAACATCTTTTGATTTATTTGACTACAAGCTCTGCATCTGTTCGCCGGATGGTTTACATTCCTCCTCTGTGCATAACTTATCATGCTTCAGTCACAAACCTTGCAGCAGTCTTCATCATCAATCCACAATGCTCTATTCAACAATAAAATAAAAATGCAGGGAACACCATGGCTTTTACCTCTAACTTCCTGTATAACCTAAGTGTTAATCCTAATCACTGCCAGGGAAGTAGTTTTTCAAAGAATCATTGGTCATTGAGGTGTTGCAATCCAAGAGAGGCAAAAACAAATTTCATTTGTATAAGAACAAGACATGTAATAGTGGAGGCAGAAATGAACAATACACTGGCTACAGAGCTAATATGTTGCTCGACTTCAGCAGCCTATGAAATGGGCCATCATATTTGTTTCTAATAAGGAACTTTATCTCAACTCAACTGGACCACAGCTTTGTTACAGGTAGTCCTTAATTTACAACTACATTTGAGACAAAAATTTCCATTCCTAAGCCATGCAACTGTTAAATTGCAACTGATTTTATAAACTTTTTTTTGCCAAGGTTAAGCGAATCAGTTGTTAAGTGAATTAACTGGTCATTAAGCAACTTCATCTTCCACCACTGACTTTGCTTGACCATAAGCTGGCTGGGAAAGTCATAAATGGTGATTCAATGATCCTGGACAGTGCAACCATCTTAAATACATGATGGTTAGCAAGTACCTAAATTTTAATCTTATGATAATAAGGATGCTGTGACTGTCAAAAGTGCAAGAACCAGTCATAAAACACTTTTTTCAGAGCTGATATAATTTAAAATGGTTGCTCAACGAATGGTTGTAAGCCAAGGATGACTTAAATAAATAAATAAATTGCCCCACAGTAACGCGTATCAATTACCAACTAGAAAATGATGTCATTGACTAGTCTCAGTTCATGTGGTCACTCAATTGCTGCATGAAACTGGAATGCACATGAAGTTAGAACCAAAGTCATTTGTTAAAAGTGGAAGACTTTGAGTGCATGCTCTTGGGAATAGTCAGTGGTGGGACTTGAATAACTTAACAACCGGTTCTCTGGCTGGGTAGGCATGGCTGGTTCGTCATGTGACTGGGTGGGTGATGTCACTCATCACACCCAGCCCCACCTCCTGGCCAGTTGCTCAAAGGCAGAGATAGGATTCAGACGGTTGGGGCTAATCCCACCACTGACTGGCCCTTCCCCCACCCATTTTTCAGCCTGTTTTTGGCTGGTTTTTTGGGCTGTTTTCAGGCCATTTTTCAGACCATATTTGGCCCAAAAAACAGCCCAAAGCAGGCCCCAAAATGCCCCCAAAACAGCCTGGAAAATGGCCCAGAAAACAGGCCAAAAAACAAGCGGGGCTGGAGCCAGCCAGTGGTGGGATTTGCCGGTTTGCCAAACTGTGCAGAATCTTAATTACTGGTTTGCTTGAAGCAGTGCGAACCAGCAGCAGCCCACCTCTGGAAATACTCCCTTTTACATTAGGACTTACGATAGGCAGGAAGATCTTCTTTTAACGACCCCATAATCCCTTGCAGGATGGAGTATGAGCTACTGAATGGAACTAGCAGAGTGTTTACTGGCTGGATGCCCTTCCTGTCGCCAATGCAGAGTTTTGTTCAGCAGATATATTCTCATTGTGCCCAGAGAAGAGAAATATCTGCCTCTACCTAGGATCGAACTCACAGCCTCCCAATTGTGATGCAAGAGCTCCACCTCTAGGTCACTGCACCACTCCTACGATAGGCAGGAAGATGTGAGGAGAAAAAAATGAAGATAATAAGAGACCAATGCCGATATGGAGAAGATTACTGGTTCTTTTTCTTCTTCAGCAACACAAAGGAGAATGTAATGTTTATTATTGTCTTACTTGGAACAGGCCAGCCTGCAAGAGATATGCTTCTTTACACTGGTAATGTTAGACTTCTTCCTTTCTGAGCTATTCCTGCCAAGGAAACAGGAAAGGCATAAAAAAATAAATTATAATTTTCCCAAAGATTCTATAGAGTCCTTCGGGAGTAGGGCGGTATAGAAATCTAATAAATAATAATAATAAAAATAATAATAATAATAATAGATCATAGATTGTTCGGCAGCAGTTCATATAGGAGATTGCTTTCACGGCACTTTAGAATGTTGATTACTAATGCAAATATTGCTATTTGTGAATTGTTTCAACCTTCATTACCAAGTTGGAGTTATTTGTTGCTATTAATCAGCTAGAGCTACAGTGGTCTACACGCCAAATATGTACATGAACAAATATATACATGCATTACTTACATTCCCGAGTTTATAATATTGTGAGACTTAAAACACATTGTTTTTGTGATATACTGGAGTAATGTCAAACCCTCCATAACCATATTCCACATAAATGAATTAGCACAGGTGGTATCATATTGAATTAGCATAAGTGGTATCACTTATGAAATTCTGTTGAATTCAAATACCAAAAAATACAGAAGGAAAATAATACACGGATGAAGAATATTCAAGGAGAGTTAGATAAATAAGAATCATTCACTGTCAGAGGAAGAACTTAAATGTTAAACATATTCCAGACAAAAAAACACACATTTCTCCAAGTGCCACGGACCCTGTGCAAATATTTTCAGCTTTCCTGCTTTTGGGAAATAGAAGTAACGAAAAGGACCAAGCTCAAAAACAATCCCAAATAACAATATTTCAACATCCTTTCCCAAAGTTTTTTGGTTAAAGATTCTTGGTAAATTATTTGCTGTGATTAGACATAGAATTGCTAGTCATAAAACAACTTTTTCTGTCCTTCCACCCTAAAATATTTCTTTATATTTTTGGGGGGAAGAGATATTGTACTCATTTTTGCAGAGGTTCATATCTCTTTGTCCCTTTGTCCCTGTTCACAAAACATCCTGAGACATTCAATATGCTTCAGAGGAGCCCCTTGTTAACTAGCAAATTTTCCAAGTCAGCTGAATACAGCTCCTTTTGCAACTTTTCCATTAACTCAAAAGTTAGCAACCCAACATTTACTGTAACATCCTAAGAAAAAATTGAACATAAAAAACAACAACAATAATAGCAAAATAAATGGTTGAGGGAGCTAAGTAAGTCTAGCCCTATGATGGCGAACCTATGGCACGCGTGCCACAGGTGGCACATGGAGCCATATCGATGGGCACACGAGCTCAGCTCCAGCATGCATATGTGCACTGGCCAGCTGATTTTTGGGCCTTCTGGGCCCATCAGAATTCAGGAAACAAGCTTTTTTCTGGCTTCCAGAGGGCCTCCGTGGTGTGAGGAAGGCCCATTTTTCATTCTCCCCAGGCTCCAGAGGCTTTTTAGGAGCCTGGGGAGGGCAAAAACGGCCTTCCCCACCCACACGGAGGCCCTCTGGAAGCCAGAAATGGCCCATTTGCCAACTTATGGTCCGGGCCCACCATGCCATCCTGTGCCAAAAGGGGGAGGGGGGTTGCGCGCACATGCACTGAGGGTCAGGGTGCATAAAATTATGGGTGTGGGCACATGCACGCTTGACCCCACCACGCTCCCCCACTTTTGGCACACGATGGCAAAAAGGTTAGCCATCACTGGTCTAGCCTATCAAAGAGAAGGATTGGAGGGACATGATAACTGTCTTCCAGTACTTGAGGGGCTGTCACAAAGACGGGATTGATTTATTCTCCAAAGAACCAGAGGACAGAAAAACTAGTAATGGGTGGAAATGTGTTGAAGAGAGACCCAACTTAGAAGTAAGGAGACATTTTCTGAGAACAATTAATCAATGGAGTAGCTTGCCTTCCTGAAGAAGCTTCTTAGATCAGAAGTGAAATGCTTTCAAAGAAAACACCAAGAAAGTCCAGTTGCTTTTGGGAAAAAACACATTTGGGACAACCAAGACCTGAATGATTGAAAATCTCCATAGACATCCATCACTGGAGGTTTTCAAAAATAGACTGGACACATATCAAACCAGGATGGTATAAGGTCTCCAGCCTTGAGCAGGGTTTTGTACTAGAAGATCTCTGCGATCCCTTCCAGCCCTATGATTTTTTGTTCTATGAATTAAAGGGAGAACTAAAATTATATAACATTCCTTATTGTGCCATTATGATACATCCATGACTGTTGATTGAATTCCAATTGCTCAGTGCATTATATCTCATTATATTTGCCTATTTATAGAAATATAGAAACTGCAATTTCAATTAGCAGGAATCCAAGACCAACAGTTGACATAAAAACTAATAGTTTGTGTGACTTTGCATTCAGGTAACTGCAGGTAACTGCAAAAGATCATGACATGTTGACAGTTGGCATGAATGGCAGAATAATAATAACAACAACAACCTTGATTCGGTTCCCATTTATGCTAATGATTTTGAAACAGAAATGGATTAACATTGTGCTATTTTCCTTCCTGATTAAGTTCTTTGTCAGAAAAGGAAGCAGAGGGACGCTAGTATGTTAGTTTTAACATTTAATATGGTATGGAGTTTCTATGAAACACTGCCCTACTTTAATTATTGCCACTATCCTGCCTGTTTAACTTTTTGTAGGCCATTTACTGAAGCTGTCAGGATACAGAAAGGAATCTGCCTTTGACCAGAACACAAGGATTGTGTCTTTCAAGAGATGTTTTACTCCTATGACCTGTCAAGCACAGCTGGGTAAAATCTGAAGCTTTTCAAATAGCAAAGCGTTCCTCCAGTTCTAAATAGTTAAGGGAAGTTACTACATTACTTTTTTGTGTGGTAATTCATGTCACTTTGGAGGTCTTTTCAGTACTTCAAGTCAAGTGCTCACATACAGAAACCTCCTCTGGATACTGGAAGATCTGGTCATCATGCTGCACCTCAAGGTTAAAAAATGTCAGTTCTAAAGCACTTGACTTAGATGTAGTGTAAACATATCACACAGGCCTCTATAATGCATGGGGACTGCATGGGGACTCCAGCAGTTCTGCTGGAATACAGGTAGTCCTTGTTTAGTGACCTTAATTGGGTCTTCAATCCACGAAATCCTTATTTACTTTAGTGACTGCAACTGGGATTGACAACTCGGTCATTAAGTGAAGTGATTGCTAAGTGAACAAACATGTGACCACAACTGTATTTCCAATTTTGTTTTGGTTTTCCTTTGCCAAACTCGCCGCCTCATGTTGATGTCACTTGACGTATCACAATGTTTTTTGCCTTCGTGGAGCTGGAGTGGGCATGGCCTGCGCATGATGCATGTGGCCTGCGGGCCACCAGTTTGACAACCTGCCTTACAGCATCAGAAGGATGTGATCCCAAACAGGTGGGTGAGTCTAAAAGGTGGGAAAGGTTTCTAGAAATCGTCTGGTAAAAGGACAAATATTGTAGGTATTATAATATAATGCTCACCCCAGCATGGCGATAATTAGCAAGAAGAGGATTAATGTAGGTATTTACATTTATTGGAGAGGAAGGGATTATAAGAGAGTAAACAGACATGCAATGGAAAATACACATGGAAAGGAATGTGCTAGTACCAGTTTGCCTAGCATGCTTTCCAATGCAGTTGCCAGTCTCCTAAGAGACTGTGACTAAGCCTTTAGTGTGAAACTGATGAGGATCTTGTCAATTTCATCCAGCAGCTCCAAGTTTGTGAAGAGTTCTAACCAGTTACTTAAGGTCACAGAGCTGAATTTGTTAACTTGCAGTTAGTTAAGAAATGGCTCAAATCTCAAGATGAGAGGGCTTCTTTAAGCAAACTCTCCACTCTGAGATGGGGGGAAAGGGGGAGGGGTGAATCAGGCATAGGAAAACATGATGCAGTTCTAACTGATGAATCCATGATTGAGAGAGAGAGAGAGAGAGAGATGCTACAAAGGTCATAAATGAAGGCATTGGTCACAAATAGACCTTTTCATCGCTGTCGTAGCTGTGAAGCCTTTGTCCAAACAGTTGCTAAATGAGGACTGCCTATACCTAGGCTCTCAATTTTTTCACAGAAAATGCCATGAAATACCACATATCTTGTACATGCAAAGCCTAAGTAATGCCACTGAGGTGTGTTAAATATCTGATATTCATACTCTTTGATAAGACTATCCAATGGGAGAGTGTAACCCTTTGGTCACATTTAGCCTTGAAATACCATAATATGGAACCCAATTCCAAATAGTGGACAGGGCCAGCACAAAACCAAATTCCATTAAATTATAATCTATTTAATTAAAATATTTTAATACAATTATTAGCAATAGCACTTAGACTTATATACCACGTCATAGTGCCTTACAGCTCTCTTTAAGCAGTTTACAGAGTCAGTCTCTTGCCCCCAACAATCTGGGTCCTCATTTTACTGACTTCAGAAGGATGAAAGGCTGAGTCAACCTTGAACCAGTCAGGATTGAACTCCAGGCTGTGGGTAGAGTTTGCCTGCAATACTGCATTTTAACCACTGCGCCACCACGACTATTGCCATTTAATCCATTTCTGACACAGTAAGTATCACAGTAGAATAGTAACTTTAGTCCTTCCTTAGGGAAATGATACAAACTGTTTTGTGTTACCTTTGTATTATTTCCTTGCAACAAGATGCCTAAGAGAGGATAAACTGAAGTGTTTTTATTCCTTTTGATATTTTTTATCTTGTCAGGGACTTAGATGGGACTGGATGTGCAAGAATGGTTGAAGAGTATTTCTTCTCAAAAGCATAGGCAGGTGCCTGATTAGGAATTAAGATGTCAAATTCTCCAGGAATATTTCTCTGCCTATCAAGAAAATCAAGTTACACAGTTAACAGAAATCACTACCCTCAATGTCATAAGCTGAACTCAATCATTAGACCTAAATAAATGAGTGGCATTTGTGTTTATTCCAATCATTTACTACTCTACCTAACTCGAGATGTTAATAAATCATTAGAAATATGCAAGCAGTTTCCCTCTTCGGAATATTCTGTCCAAATGACTGATGAGCCTGAATAGACACAGAAAGAGATACTATTGTTTGTAGGATTACACATCTTTGAACACAGATCTGTTTTGAGAATGATTGTTATCCACAAAAGACATCTAATATTCTACATAAGTGAAAAGGAAGAAGACAATGAAGTTCCAAGAATAAGCAGATAAACAGCTGCTTATCACTTTCCTAGTTTTCCAAAACAACGATTGTTCTTCAGCTTCTGTTTCAGTTATGATGACACAAAATCTCAGGTGGGAATTCTCTCCTCAGATTTAAAGAAGACTTCGAGAACAAAATAAGATTTTGAACTGCTTTCTAATTTTATTGCTATTAATTTCAGGTCTCACTAATGTCATCACATTCCAAATCTACTGTTAATTTATAACTGTTTTTGCTTTTACACTTAGAATTATATCCAAAGAAGTTTAGCTCTTTGGGTCTCACACATTTATTAGAAGTGTGTGTGGTATAAAACATTTTGGAGTGATGAAAAGTCTTTCCTAATGTAATTTGGATCAGAAATATAAACATGTGTATCGCTGTAACGCAAATATCTGTTGTAAAGAACTGTTACTTGATGTTGCTCCAAGCAGATTAATTCAAATTATGCCATCCAATGTTAATGTATAAATTTCATGCAGACTGCTTCTGGGTGGTTTCTTACAAATACAAACCAAACATAAAACCTCATTCTCCGCTAGCTACTATTTCATTTTGCCCTTTTATGGGTCGATGTCAAGTTCTAAACTGGAGAAAATTTGAGATTTTATAACCAGAGGTAAAAAGCAAATGTTTCCAAGGCAGTAAAAATAAAATAAATCTTAATAAGTATTTGTCATGTGCTGGATAATGGATTATTCTTTCAATGTGAGAAAAAGACAAGGGAACCCTTAGACCCAAGAATGACAAATAAAATTCACCTTAACAGATGCAGATTTGCTTTAATGTTGTGCATGAGGATAATAAAATGGGCTTGTAAAATAATACAAGAGACACCGTATATCTTGGATGGACGATAGCATGCCAAAAATTGTATTTAGTTAGATCAGCCAAGCCTCTTAACTTGGCTGCAATTTCCCTTTATTCAAAATAATAAAACCTGGAGGTAAAATATCAATAAAATATTTTCACATTTATGGGTTGATGTCATCATTACAGAACTTATTAGCAGAGGCCAATAAATGACAAAGTTGTCAGCACTTTTATCCTACTTAAAGAATCATAGAAAGTCTTTAAAGCAAAATTCAAGATTTACATCTTATTTGCCTTCTAATCCTCATGGGTAAAAATGGTCCCTCTCTGCTTTATTTTATTTTTTTAATAAACAAAGAGAGACTTGTGAGTTAGCAACTAATCTGTGTTGATCCCCATTAATGTACTTATCCATATAAGAAAATACTATATTAAATATTTTGCTGATGTAAATTGCTACAAATTGATTACATGGTGATGTAAGTTTCTACAATTTACCTGAAATTAGTATTCAGACTGTCTGTAGTCTGTCATACAGCATTAGCCAAATCTCACCATCACCCCCTCAACTCTTTGGCATAATAGCCATATAGGAACATTATGCAAATCCAGATATCCCACAGAAATGAATAATTTAAGCCTATTTTGAAGGACACTTGTCAAATGCATCTTAAAAACTCATTTATATAAGTAAAGCCAGACAAATTGGAATGTTTGTCGGAATTTGTATGGGCTTTCTCTCTGTCATTGCTCTTTTGATGCTGTGTAGATGTACAGAATTGGAAACCATTATAATACAGTGTTTTAACTTACTACCAAGGATTAAAATAGTAAAAAGCTAATTATAGTCATTCATTCATACACACCTGCCTTTATGATCCCAATCAGCAAACTGGTCTTTGGCCTTTGGCAGTGAAACCAGGGCCCTTAGATTTGTAACATCTGAATTAACCGTAAATACTTGCAAAAATAGATGAAGGTCTACTTAAATCCATGCATCTGCTGTTAACAATCTCTGTTAGATGATCTAGGTTCTTCATCATCTGACAAAATGGACCTTGATGGTTCCAACATATTTCATACAGGATAGCATGAAATAGCATCATTGCTAGGAAAGCAACCAAAACTTCAGATCCAGTCTTCCGACTACTCAGGACCCCAATAAAAGAGACGATGGATAGGCATGGTGACTTGAGTTGGTTTTGAAGCCAATATAATAGAACAACTGGTTGGGACAATATCTTCATCTTTGTGCAGGAGGAAGTACTGTGAGACCCAGTCATACTGAGATCAGCCTACAAGGTGAGGTTACCAATAGTGGTGAGCCATAAAAAAAAAACTTAGCCACTCTTTCCATTCTTACACCTAAATCTTGCACAATCTCTGCTTTGACTTAGCTGCAGCAGCTCAGACTCCTTTCAGAGGTTTTGCTAAATGGAAAAGTAGTCACTTGAATGCCTTATAAAGGTATGCCACTGACAACATTGGGTAAGCAAAGTTTGGCTCCAATTAAGGGAAAAAGAATAAGGTCATACCTCTTGTAATAACAGAGAAAAGAGACAGAATTGTCTGTCTGTCTGTCTGTCTGTCTGTCTGTCTGTCTCTCTCTCTCTCTCTCTCTCTCTCTCTCTCTCTGTTTCCCCTAAAATAAGACATACCCTGATAATAAGCCCAATCGAGCTTTTGAGCACATGGCAATAAGGCCAAGCACTTATTTCAGGGTTAAAAAAATATATAAGACAGGGTCTTATTTTCGGGGAAACATGGTATCATCTATCTATCTATCTATCTATCTATCTATCTATCTATCTATCTATCTATCTATCTATCTATCTATCTATTATCTATCTTCTAATTTTATCTCTATCTACCTGCCTTCCTTCCTATCTGCATCTATCTATCTATCTATCTATCTATCTATCTATCTATCCATCCATCCATCCATCCATCTATCTATCTATCCATCCATCCATCCATCCATCTATCATCTAATCTTATCTCTATCTACCTGCCTTCCTTCCTACCTGTAAATCAGGAATATCCTCCCTAAAACTGTAATAGGCAGCTCTCTCTCTCTCTCTCTCCCTCTCTCTCTCCCTCTCTCTCTCCCTCTCTCTCTCTCTCTCTCTCCCTCTCCCTCCCTCCCTCCTTCCCTCCTTCCCTCCCTCTCTCCATTAGAAATCATGTTCCACCATTAAGTACAGTGAAATTAATATCTTAATGAAAGAATCAGACAGAGATGCAGAAATGCAACCCAGAAACAAAAATGTAAGCTGAGTCTCTGCTTGTTCTTTGCCTTTACCTTCAGTGAATGGGGATACCACCCTAGCTACCCCTGCCAGCAGTTTTTTTAGACATAACTCTGTCTCAATTTGCCTTGCCTTCCTTAGTTCTGAATTAGTAAGGAGGGCATCTTATAATAATTAATGAATTATTAATTAGTCTATCAATGATAATTCATAGCAGCATTTGGACTCTTAAACTAGTGTGTATCCCCCTCTCCCTGAGCTATTAGATTTGCAGATTTATGCTAATAAAAGAGTAGAAAAAAGCAATCTTGGGATGCTTCTTGTATGAATTGTGTGGTACTACATTGAGCCATGTATTCACTCCTGTACGTTGATGAAACATCTGGCAAAAATAATTTTGTCATAATCATAAATAATATGGTTACTCATTTTATGCTTTTATCAACATATGCATACAAATAAGTCCTTGAGTTACAATCATAATTGAGCTCCGCAATGATAGTTGCAAGTCATGACAGTTGTAAAGTGGACAATCACATGACTGGACCTCATTTTGCAACCTCTTTTTTAGCAGTCATTAAGCAAATGCACTGATTATTAAGCAAATTCAGTTCCCTATTGTCAGCTTTTTCTGGAAACTGGAAGTGAAAGCTGATTTCCTGGGGGAAAAAATCATAAATCACAGTGAGATTATCATAGGGCACTGCAAATGGCTGTAGACATGGTGTCAGCTCCAGTGTGCTGTTGGCATGGAGCTGCCATTCGTGGGGGGACGAATGCACAAACCTCGTTTCAGCCCAGCATCTGCTTCGTTGAGCCTCCCAGGAACTGACAGGATTGACAGGAGGGAATAGCTGGGGGATGACATCATCATGGCCAGCCGGAAATAACAAGTGAATTAACTGTTTAAATGCTGGTTGTAAATACTCAAAAATTAAGCATAAGCCAACTTCCAGGTCACATGTGAGGGAGCAGAGCGTGTGATTGGTTGGGTGGTGATAACTAATGGATAAATGGTGGCGGGAAGCACAGGACAGTAGCCCTAACAAGATTTTCATCTATGATTGTCAGTGAGTGCCAAGAAGTGATTAAACTAAGGTAGCAGCCATCCAGGTTTGTCTCCTTTTATTTCCTTCTGTTTGGAACCTGACACATGGTCTGGTTGCTGAGTATCCAACATGCAGTCATGTGACCTTAAAGGAAGGGTCTAGACATCAGAACTTTGGAACTTGGTTGTAGGTACCTTTGGGGGAGTTTGTCATAACTTTGAACAGTCATATGGCAAGCAGTTGTAAGTTGAGGACTACCTGTGCGAACATACCGGTTGTTTCAGACTGTAAAAGCATTTACAAACTAAAGGAATAGAAAATTCTAAAACCCAAATGGGCATACACATTGCTCTTATATAACTTAGAAATTGAAAAGTCTTGGGAAAAAAAAAGTTTTTAATCCACTGGTTTCCGTTCACAAAGAAGACTAGGTAATTAAGATCTTTGATTTAGCCGAAGACACTTTTGGAGCCATTCCTACAAAATATGCAATTTAAATACACAATTATGAATTGGTTTCTTCAGGAATGAATCATGGGAATCAGTCTTCATCAAAGTGGCACGCTCTCATACAATCAATCTGACTTACAAAACCAAACACAAGCAACATCTTAATTGTCACCCCGTTTAAATGAATTACGTATTTTTTAAAAGGGTATGTGGAATACGCGTGCGTGTCTGTACACCGAACTCAGGAAGGTGACTTTGTAAAGTCTATTAAATTGTTTTCCATTTAACCGTGCAGAATAGATGATTTATTTAACATGCTGACTTATTTAAAAAGACCACACAAAAATTCCACTTCTGCAGTTCTGATTGGCATTCAGCAAAGGGAGGCAGCTAGCAGCTGCATCTATATGAAATGTGCGTCTGTGGGTGGGATAACAAGTATGGCATCTGCACAGAATTTGTGTATGAGTGCCTGTACAAGGGTAAGTGCTGAGCACTTACTGATTAAGCAAATCACAACAACAACAATAATCCTATCTGTGGCATTCCTTTTCCTTAACTTTAAAAAGGCTGCTCAATTTTCAAACTAAAAAAAAAAAAAGAAGGTCTGTCCCAGGGGTGGTATTCACTTACCTTCGCTACCCGTTCGCAAATGTGAGCGCACATGCCACCTCTGCACATGCGCAGAGCCCTCCACGCATGCGCAAAGCCTTCCATGCATGCGCAGAGCCTTCCACGCATGCACAGAGCCTTCCATGCATGCGCAGAGCCCTCCACGCATGCGCAAAGCCTTCTATGCATGCACAGAGCCTTCCACACATGCACAGAGCCTTCCATGCATGCACAGAGCCTTCTACACATGCACAGAGCCTTCCATGCAGGCGCAAAGCCTTCTGTGCATCTGCAAAGCCTTCTGTGCATCTGCAGAGCCTTCCACACATGCACAGAGCCTTCCACGCATGCATAGAGCCTTTCGTGCATGCACAGAGCCTTCTATGCATGCACAGAGCCTTTCACACATGCGCAGAGCCTTCCACGCATGCACAAAGCCTTCCACACATGCACAGAACCTTCCATGCATGCGCAGAGCCCTCCACACATGCGCAAAGCCTTCTATGCATGCACAGAGCCTTCCACACATGCACAGAGCCTTCCATGCATGCACAGAGCCTTCCACACATGCACAGAGCCTTCCATGCAGGTGCAAAGCCTTCTGTGCATCTGCAAAGCCTTCTGTGCATCTGCAGAGCCTTCCACACATGCACAGAGCCTTCCACGAATGCACAGAGCCTTCCACGCATGCATAGAGCCTTTCGTGCATGCACAGAGCCTTCTACGCATGCACAGAGCCTTTCACACATGCGCAGAGCCTTCCACGCATGCACAAAGCCTTCCACACATGCACAGAACCTTCCATGCATGCGCAGAGCCCTCCACACATGCGCAAAGCCTTCCATGCATGCACAGAGCCTTCCACGCATGCACAGAGCCTTCCATGCATGTGCAGAGCCCTCCACACATGCGCAAAGCCTTCCATGCATGCGCAGAGCCTTCTGTGCATCTGCAAAGCCTTCTGTGCATCTGCAGAGCCTTCCACACATGCACAGAGCCTTCCACGAATGCACAGAGCCTTCCACGCATGCACAGAGCCTTCCATGCATGCACAGAGCCTTCCACGCATGCACAGAGCCTTCCATGCATGCGCAGAGCCCTCCACACATGCGCAAAGCCTTCCATGCATGCACAGAGCCTTCCACGCATGCACAGAGCCTTCCATGCATGCGCAGAGCCCTCCACACATGCGCAAAGCCTTCCATGCATGCACAGAGCCTTCCATGCATGCGCAAAGTCTTCCACACATGTGCACAGCCTTCCGTGCATGCACAGAGCCTTCCACGCATGCACAGAGAGTCAAAAACAGGATATGATGACATCCAGGTGGGTGGGCGGAGCCTTCCATAGCCATCACTACTGTTTCGCCCGAATCGGATAGAACCGGCTGAATGCCACCACTGATCTGTCCCATTGTCTTGCTGGAACCTCCCCTTCTTCTTCAAAGGATCATGCTGTCTCTTCTCTTTTTCTTTCTCTTTTTTGCACACTTGACCTATATATAATATTAAATAGCTCCCTAGCTGACTCTCAAGGCTATCAGATTATATGGTAAATGGCAACACACTCCATTACACAGGAACTTTAAAATCCTAGCCCCTCAGAGAGGGCTGCACTGAAGACTTTAGTAGGACTCAGGCAGACATTAGCCAGAAGCATCTCATGTCCATCAAGGTTATCCTCACAGGGTTCATAGGGAGGTTACACATGGTCCATGGAGAACCCCATTAATTAAGTTGCAAATAAATGTGTTCAATTGCTACCAACTGAATCTTATTTCTCTCTTTTTTTTTAATTCGGTTACCCTCTCTTCTTCACAAAATTGTAGTTTATTTTGTGGTGCACACGGGAAGGCAAACTCTGCAAGAAATGACCTCTCTGTTCATTGTTGTTTGTGTGAATGGGAGGGAGTCGATGTATTTCCACAACATTCCCAATTAGAGGCCCCTAAACCCATTGGCCATGCTCTTTGGGATTTCTGAGAGTTATAATTTTAATATATTTGAAGGGAGCCAGATTAGGGAGGGCTGAAAATGAGTCTCAGGAGACAAGGTGTAGAGATGCTGTTTAGGGAACAGTCAGGTAGCTCAAGAGTGGACATGGCAAGATGCTCAGAAGGAAAAACCCTTAGTTTTTTAGGCTATAAAGGAGATGACAGGAGAACTTCACTTTCAGAATGATAACATTCTGTTGTTGTAGGTTTACAATAAAGTAGAATTTCCCTTATTTTTCCGTATATAAGATGATACTTTTTCTTTAAAATATTTACTTAAAAATGGAGGGGCGTCTTATACTTGGGGGGCTGAGAGGAGAACCACGGATGTGAATCTGTTGATACCTTATCTCTGCAAACTAGCCACACTAGCAAAGCTTCCTATTGCTTAAAATTGATTGATTTCTGAATGTCGGGTAAGAAAAGTGGTGGGGGGGCATTCTATACATGGGAGCATCTTACAGACAGAAAAATACGATAGGTTACTTAGTTGTGTTTTTTATTTTATTTTTTTCTTCTTTACCTGGTCATAAGTCATAAGTTTATTTTGTTAAGCATATATAAGATAACAGGTAAAATATAAACATAATTTGAATACATGAAAAGAGTAAGTAAAAAAGGAATATCAGGACAGGGATGGTAGGCACGCTGGTGCACTTATGCATGCCCCTTACAGGCCTCTTAGGAATGGGGTGAGGTCAACAGTAAACAGTTTAAGGTTAATGTTTTGGGGGTTTGGGGAAGAAACTACAGAGTCAGGTAGTGCATTCCAGGCATTGACCACTCTGTTACTGAAGTCATATTTTCTGCAATCAAGTTTGGAATGATTTACCTTGAGTTTATATCTATTATTTGCTCATATATTGTTGTGGTTGAAGCTGAAGTAGTCATTGACAGGAAGTACATTGTGGCAGATAATTTTATGTACTATGCTTAGGTTAGACTGAAGTCGGAATAGTTCTAAATTGTCTAAGCCCAAAATTTGAAGTCTGGTGGCATAAGGTATTTTATTGTGGTTAGAGGAATATAATGTAAGATTAGAGGGATTGAAACTCTACTTTGTTACAAAGCATACTTTATTTGTACAACTGAACAATTAACTTCCAGGTTTTATTGTATTCAGGTACCAGAAGCAAAATAAAAATATTGCAGATATATTTTTTTTGAATAATATTTTTCTTGAATCACAGAGTCATCCAGAGATTTTTGATATTGTAAGTGCAGTATGAAATTGGGCAAATCCCAAGGTTGCATTGTGTTCTTCTGGAATTATAAACAGTATATAACTAGTATTTATTTTAAATGTACTATATAAGAACCAGAGTAAGGAAACTATTCTTTCTGAGTTGAAAAAAGGTTCACAAGTTCAGCCAACAGGCTGAAGTATACAATTCATCAAAGCAACATTTCGTCCGAAGAAAACATTAGTTTGCAATATTGCAGCTCAGTATATCTTCAGGTTGGATAGGTCATTGTGAAGCATAGATGGGAATGACAATTTGGCCCCATTATAATTAATATGGAGATACATGTCATTTTATATATCATTCTTTGCCATGCAATTAATATCCCTTTCTTGTAATTTGTTTTAATCTCAACTGATGATTCTAGTTTAGAATAGAAAAAGAAGCAGCTCATATTTACTTTACTTTTATTTGATTTATATACCGCCCTACTCCCGAAGGACTCATATGTTTAGCAAGAAACATTTTTGAGCAAAAGATATAGTTTATATGTCCAAATTCACCTTTGCAGTTAGAAGGGCTATGAACTGCTTTTTTTAAAAGAAAGATTGGAAGCATATGCAGACTACCAGTTAATATTAGCAGTGTGAATCAAAACAATGTCTGAACTCTAATGAATTTAGCAGCCACCATATATTTGGTGATGTTTTTTAAAAAAAGACATGCTGCAAATTAATCCTAACATTATATATCCTTTCATGATCAGTGTCTATTAAAGGATATCTGTTCAAACTCAGTGCCTTTAAACGTTGGAAGAGAGCCAATTTAATGGTAAATACCTCCATTAATCAAAAAATACAAACATACAGATTGCATGGCTTAACCTGCATAAGAATTAAGGTTATTAAGACCAGTACTAATCTGGAGATCATTTATTATCTTCCTTGAGGTGCAACTGAGTTCATCAGCAATTTTATTTCAGCCAATAAGTATGTAATGCATTAGAAAGGGTTTTCAGAAAAGTCAAAAATACCTTCCCGAATTTTAATTTTTCTCCACTTTTGTTTTTGCATCCAATTTCAAAACGGCAATTTTATTTTTATCCCAGACTCCATACCTGCTTAGCCACTAAAATGAAGGCCCGCCTATGTGGTAAGTTTTACCTCAAAGGTCCCTTTCCCAAAGGCTGTCTTTTTCCTTGAGGAAGAACACATTTTGCTTCTCATCCAAGAAGCTTCATCAATTCTGGGATGTTGGGGGTGATGGAAGGATTAATTCTGACATGATTGGTGGCGGTGGGTTTGGAAGGATTATATTTCTTTGCAGTCATCTGGTCCTTAGCACTCTCCCTGAGAGCTCTTGAGGTCACTTGGAGATTTATCTGTGCCCTCAGGGTCACCTGTATCAGAGTGTAAAAGAGGGTGGAATTTTCTTGGAACAGCCAAAAGGACTGCATTGTAAATTGGGGATAGATGGTGTCTAATCCCTCCCCTCTGTTGAGAGGGGATATGTAAACATAAAGCTTTTTTACCTCTCTTTCAAACCAACTACCCTCTTTTTTTTTTTTTTAATTTGATTTATATGCCGCCCTTCTCCGGAGACTCAGGGTGGCTTACAGTGTGTTAAGCAATAGCCTTCATACTTTTGTATATTTTATACAAAGTCAGCTTATTGCCCCCCCAAACTGGGTCCTCAATTTACCTACCTTAGAAAGGATGGAAGGCTGAGTCAACCTTGAGCCTGGCAAGATTCAAACTTACTTTAATTGCAGACAGCTGGTGTTAAATTACAGTGCTTAGTCTGCAGAGCTATCCAGGCTGTCTTTATCTTTTTGGTTTAACAAGAGATGTACTTTTTCTCTCTCCCTTATGAAACATCTTTGCATTTTTATTTTAGTTCTGGGCCCACCATAGCCCAGGAGAAAAGATTTTGTAGGTATATATGAGCATTCCAAAACATGAAAGTGGGAATCTCTTGGGGAACGATTAGCATCATAAGCTTTATTGTAGGAAATAGATTTATTTAACAAAATAATATGTAATATAGAGATAGGAAAGACCTAACATCTCTATAACTGCAATGAACCCAAAGAGTCAGAAGAAAAGTGTTCCCTTTGTATCTATGTTTGCATATATGTGCCTGCAAAAAAAGAAAAAGAAGGAAGTGGCATGAGAATGTCAATCATATGACATTTGGGTGTCCTGCCGGCCGCCTTGAAAGAGGCGGTGGTGAGGCCCCTCCTCAAGAAGCCCTCTCTGGATCCAGCTATTTTGGCTAACTATCGTCCAGTCTCCAACCTTCGCTTTATTGCGAAGGTTGTTGAGAGTGTGGTGGTGCGACAGCTGCCAGAGTATCTGGATGAAGCTGTCTACCTAGATCCGCTCCAGTCCGGCTTCAGGCCTGGGCACAGCACGGAAACGGCAATTAGTCACATTGGTGGATGATCTCTGGAGGGCTCGGGATAGGGGTTGTTCCTCTATCCTGGTCCTATTAGATCTCTCAGCGGCTTTTGATACCATCGACCATGGTATCATGTTGCGCCTATTGGAGAAGTTGGGGGTGGGGGACACCATTTTGCAGTGGTTCTCCTCCTACCTCTCTGATCGGTCTCAATCTGTGTTGACAGGGGGGGCAGCGGTCGACCCCGAGGCGCCTTGCTTGTGGGGTGCCGCAAGGGTCAGTCCTCTCGCCCCTTCTGTTCAACATTTATGTAAAGCCATTGGGTGAGATCATCCGTGGCTTCGGAGTGGAGTTCCATCAGTACGTTGATGACACCCAGCTGTACATCTCCACCCCAGGCCACCCCAATGATGCCCTTGAAGTGATGTCCCAGTGCCTGGAGGCCATGCGGACCTGGATGGGTAGAGACAGGCTTCGACTCAACCCTTCCAAGACTGAGTAGCTGTGGCTTCCGGTGTCCCGATATAGCCAGCTGGCGCCATCGCTGGTTATTGGGGGCGAATCACTGGCCCCCACGGAGAAGGCTCGCAACTTGGGTGTCCTCCTGGATGCACGGCTGTCTTTAGAAGAGCATATGACGGCCATGGCCAGGGGGGCTTTTTATCAGGTTCAGCTGATATGCCAGTTGCGTCCCTTTCTAGATCGGGACTCCCTATGCATGGTCACTCAGGCACTCGTCACCTCCTGCCTGGACTACTGCAATGCTCTCTACATGGGGCTCCCCCTGGGATGCACCTGGAGGCTCCAGCTGGTCCAGAATGCAGCCGCGCGGGGGATTATGGAAGCGATGGGGCGTTCCCTTGTGACACCTCTCCTGCATGAGCTGCACTGGCTCCTGGTGGTCTTCTGGGTGCGCTTCAAGGTGTGGGTGACCACCTTTAAAGCACTCCATGGCTTAGGGCCGGGGTATTTACGAGACTGCCTTCTGCCACCAATAGCCTCCCACCGGCCAGTACGCTCGCACAGAGAGGGCCTCCTCAGGGTGCCGTCTGCCAGACAGTGTCAGCTGGTGACCCCCAAGGGGAGAGCCTTCTCTGTGGCGGCGCCCACCCTCTGGAACAACCTCCCCCCAGAGATACGTACAATACCAGACCTCCGGATTTTTCGTCGGGCCTTATGAAAACTTATTTATTTCACCTAGCCAGGCTGGCTTGATCCCACAGTTTTTGGTTAAATTTAATTCATTTTAATTAGGTTGTTTTAAATTGTGGCCAAAAATATTTAATTATTTTTAAACTGTTTTTAAATTTTGTATGTTCTGTTTTATTCTGTCTGTTCACGGTCCTGAGTCCTGTTGGAGAAGGGCGGTATACAAATTAAAACAAATAAATATATAAAGAGCAGAGAAAATAATGGACCAAGAGGAGACAAAATCTTAACTTTCTATCTATACCTCCAATTCCCCTTGTGGTCAGTAGACCATGAAATGCTGAAGAAGTAGAAAACTCCTTTGAGGATTAAATTTGAAGGCTAAATTTCTGTAAGAATAGTTGCATTTTTTTCTATATGTTGTTTATATATTGTAAATTATATTGTGTGTATATATAGACTGTGTATATATGTGTTTACATATATATGTATACATACACAATGTGTATATACAGTATAAAGACTGTAACTTTGTTGCTTGTATCCTTACGATTTATATTGATTGTTTCCTGATTGCTTATTTGTACCCTATGACTATCATTAAGTGTTGTACCTTATGATTCTGGATGAATGTATCATTTCTTTTATGTACACTGAGAGCATACGCACAAAAGACAAATTCCTTGTGTATCCAATCACGCTTGGCCAATAAAGAATTCTATTCTATTCTATTCTATTCTATTCTATTCTATTCTATTCTATTCTATTCTATTCTATATTGTGTATGTATATATACTATCTATCTATCTATCTATCTATCTATCTATCTATCTATTTATCTATCTATCTATCTATCTACACTATATATTGTTTAAATTATCCATACATTTATTCCTAGCTTGTTATATTCTTAAATGAAGTCTTTTAATGAAGACACTTTAATGAATTACCTTTTTTTCCTGGCCTATTATTACACTAGTTCTATTATTTGATATGTTCTCTGTCTGAACTTAATATGTTGGGAGCTGATTTTGGGGGAAAAAAACAATTAATTGTGAGTAACCTGTATCCATTATTTCTCATATACCTGTGTTTAAAAAACCCAAACCTTCTCTTCCATGCTCTTTTTCTTTCATAGTCCACCCCGTGTTCTGTACATAAATTCAGATTTCCTGGCAGTCCAAAAGTAAAAAAAATATATTGGCTAAAATAAAAACAATATATTAGATTTCTAACCGTTCAATTTTCATCCCTTCTTTTTTTTTTTTTTTTATTGCAAAAGTTTTACAATTACATTTTCACCCCTTTTTTCACCCCCCACCTCCCTCCCCAAACTTCCCATCCTCCCTAACCCTCCCTAACCCTCCCCCCCAGACTTCCCTATTATGTACTCATAACTAATAATACTGATATATATACCTGAACCCATCCCTCCCCCTATATTATTTTCCCTCTTTATCTCTTTACATTATGATATTTCTAATACATTATTTTCAAATAAAAGCTATTTGGTACTTTCTAGTTTGGTATTTGTTCTGAACATATTCTATCACCTTTTCCATTCCCATTCATAAGTCTCTTGTGAACAATCTTTTAAATATGCTGAAATCTTCGCCATCTCTGCAAAACTGGCCATCTTCAAAGTCCATTCCTCGATAGTAGGCAAAGCTTCATTCTTCCAATATTTACCTATCAACAATCTTGCTGCTGTTATCATATACAATATTAATTTTATTTCACCCCATGTAAAACCCTTAACTATACCCAATAAAAACAATTGTGGAGAAAATTGAATTTTTTTCTTCAAAACATTCTGCATGACCCACCATATTTTTATCCAAAAAGCCTTAACTTTCCTACAGGTCCACCAAACATGATAATACGTAGCATCCAAACATTCGCATCTCCAACATTTTGGCTGAACATTAGGGTACATACATGACAGCTTTTTAGGATCTAAATGCCATCTATAAAACATTTTATAAAAATTTTCCCTCAGATTCTGCGACTGTGTAAATTTAACATTCTGAACCCAAATTTTTTCCCATGTTTCCAACATCACTGGTTCTTCAAAATTTTGTGCCCACTTAATCATACAATCTTTAACTAATTCCGTTTCTGAATCCCTTTCTAGCAAAACATTATAAAGCCTTTTAATATGCATTGGACCTTTCTGTCTTATATGTCTAACCAATTCTTCCTCGTGCAACATAATACCAGTTTTTTGGTCCTCTTTCCATCTCAATTGTAATTGATTATATTGTAACCAAGTTAAATTAATCTCTTCGTCCAACAGTGTCTGCAAGGTCTTCAGCTGCCATCTACCCGCATCTGTAAAAAGAACCTCTTTGTATAAAAACCCCCCGAGTGACATTATATTTGTATTCCACAAGGTATGACCAAGATCCAGCCATAGCGGTATTTTATAATCCCATTTGAGTCGGTGCTTCTTCCAAACTCTCATCAAAGAGTCTCTAAGTATATGACTTTTAAATACTTTATCAACTTTGTCATCATAAAATAGGTAAGCATGCCATCCAAATTCAAGATCAAAACTTTCTGCATTCAATATTCCAGCCTTTTTACTTCCAAACCAATCACTTGTTAAAGTTAAAGCTGCTGCATCATAATATAACTGTAGGTTTGGAAGTTTAAGGCCTCCTCTTTCTGGAACATCTTGCATAATTTTCAATTTCACTCTCGGCTTTTTGTCGTTCCAGACAAACTTATTAAGTCCAGTTTGCCAAACTTTCAGTTGTTTATCACTTTTAAGCACCGGAATCATTTGAAACAAAAACAGAAATCTTGGCAAAATGTTCATCTTAACTGCTGCTATTCTTCCAAGTAAAGACAGTTGCAGCTTTTTCCAAGTCTCCATGTCTTTCTGAACCTCTCGCCACAACACCTCATAGTTATTTTGAAACAATTTCATGTTTGATTCTGCAACCTGAACTCCAAGATATTTTACCTTAGGTACAATTTCAAAACCTGCCCTCCTTTCAAGCTCATGTTTGCGATCTTGTGTCATATTTTTGACTATCATTTTAGTCTTTTTTGAATTCACTCTAAAACCTGAAACTCTACCATAGTCTTGTATAATGTCGTTCATCAGGATTGTTGATTCCATTGGTTGTGATAGGGTAACCACCAGATCATCTGCAAATGCCTTTATTCTATAATCCTCTTGCCTTATCATTATGCCTTTCAAAATTTTTGAGTCCCGTATTGTATTTAGCAAGACTTCCAATGTTAAAATAAATAAAAGTGGGGACAACGGACATCCCTGTCTTGTTCCTTTTTCAATTTTAAACTCTGTCGTCAAACTTCCATTAATAATAATCTGTGCTTTTTGCTCTTGATAAATTGCTGAGATCGCCTGTATAAATTGGTCCCCAAAGCCCATCTTTTTTAAAGTCTTTAGTAGAAAATTCCAATCCACTCTATCAAAGGCCTTCTCCGCATCCAAAAAAACCAGCACTGCAGAAATCTGTTTATTCTTGTCAAGATATTCCAATAAGTCTATTACTTGCCTTACATTGTCCTTCATATATCTGCCCTCAATAAATCCCGCTTGGTCCGCATGAATCACCTTTTGGATTACTGGCATCAACCTGTTGGCTAATACCTTCGCATAAATTTTATAGTCTGTGTTCAAAAGAGATATTGGTCTGTAGTTCTCTGGTTTTTTAGGACCAACTTGTTCTTTTGGTATCAAAGATATATAAGCAGTTGTCCAAGATGGGGGTATTTTGCCCCCTTGTTGAATATTGCAAAATAAGTCTCTAAGTTGTCCCACCATTTCAGCTTGTAAAGTTTTGTAATACACTGCGGTCAAACCATCCGTGCCAGGAGCTTTGGCTGTTTTTAGCTGTTTAATTGCTGCTGTTATCTCCTCCTCTGTTATAGGATAATTCATTCTTTCCTTTTGTTGATCAGTAATTTTTGTAACTCTCTTATCCTTTAAATATTTTTCTATAAGTCCATTCTGCACCTCTTCTTTGGCATATAGTTTAGTATAATAATCCACAAAAGCTTCTTTAATTAGTTTTTGTTGAAAGATTTCTTTCCCTCCAATATCAATACTATCAATAGTCCGTATACTTTGTTTTTTCCTCAATGTGTAAGCCAACCATCTGCCCGGTTTGTTAGCGTTGCAAAATGTATTATGCTTCGCGTATTGTAAACTTGTTGCAACTTGTTCCGCCATAAGCATTTGAAATTGGTCTTTCAAAAGTTTTATAGCACTTCGTATTCTTTCATCTGTTGGGTTTTTAATAAGTAACTGTTCTTTATTCTTTATTTCCATTTCCAACTCAAATCTTTTCTTTTGTCGGAACAGTCTATGTTTAGAATTCATGTAGATGAGTACCCCTCTCATATAAGCTTTACTTGCATCCCAAACAATTTCAATTGGGGTACCTTTATTCAAATTTATTTCAAAAAATTCTTTCAAATGCTTTTTAAGTTCTATTGTATTTTTTTCATATCTAAACAAGTTCTCATTTAATCTCCAAGAACGTCTCTCAACCTTATCCATCTCAATTTCTATCCATACAGGGCTATGGTCAGTCAGAGTTCTTGGAAAAATCTTTGTTCTTTTTGTCTTAACAAGTAAATCATTTGACAACAGGATAAAATCAATCCTAGAAAAAGATCTATGTCTATCCGAAAAAAAAGTGTAGTCCAATTCATTTGGATTATGTATTCTCCAAACATCTTTTAATTCCATATCTTCTTTCATATCAAAAAAAGTCTGTGGTAGTCTAATTCTAGACTTTGCCAAGCTCTTTTTATCTAGTTTAGAATCAATTACTCCATTCCAGTCTCCCATAATTAAAATAGATCTATAGTCCCATTGCAATATTTTAGTATGTAACATCTTATAAAAATAATCCTGTTGTTGGTTGGGAGCATAAATTCCAATCAAAAGAATTTGACCATTTGCTGTGAGCAATTCAATTGCTACAAACCTACCATCTTGATCTGCTTCTATAACTTTCGCTGTTAATTTTTTATTTACATAAATAACCACACCATTCTTTTTCTGCGAAGTTGAAGATATATAATGTGCTCCTAGTTTTGAGTTTATCAAATATTTTTGATCTTGAGTTGTGATATGCGTTTCTTGTAAACATATTATATCATTATTAAATTGTTTCAAATATGTAAATAATTTCTTCCTTTTCTGTGCTGAATTCAACCCATTGACATTCCAAGATAGACACTTAAAGGTCATCAGCCTCTTTCTGGAGCACAGAGCAAAATATTTGAAGTTCATCCGAGAGCTTCGATCTCGCTCCTCCCATAGCTCCACTCTCTTGTACGGTACTCTTAACTGCCTTCTTGTCTTGTCTTTCCTGTTGTTGTTGTTGCTTTTGTTTAAGTAGCTTGGATTGAGCTCTAGTTATACGTTGATCTTTAACTTCTGTCAACTGAATCAAATCCAAAATTGGAGAAGAATCCAACAAGGGCTCACTCAGAAAACCTCCTTCTGCACCTTGCACATTTTCTAATTCCTGTTTAGACTGTTCTTTCAATTGCCTCTCTTCACTCTCCTTAATCTCCAAAACTGTAGATGTACGTGGAGATGGTGTTCTTTCCTTAAGAATAGTACTGTAAAAGTGTTGTGCCTTCTCCACGGTATTCAACCAATATCCTTCTCCCTTATATCTAAAAATTATCCCAGCTGGTGCGTCCCACCGGAAGGGTATCTGTAAATTTCTCAATTCCTTAACAAGAAAACCAAATTCTTTTCTAGCTTTCAGCATTTTAGGAGGTAATTCTTTAAAAATTTCAAGTCGTGAGCCCCCCACTTGTACAGAAGTGTGAAAAGATTTTTGCAGGATATCATTTCTAATTTCTCTCTCAGTAAAGTATATGACCACATCTCTAGGCAATTGTCTTTGTCTGGCCACCCAAGAGTTCACTCTGTAAATTTTATCTATTTTATGAAATACCAAATCAGGATTAGCTTGTAAAATCTTAGCCAAGGCTTCAGAGCAAACCTGTCTCAAATCCTGTCTCTCCTCCTCTCGAATTCCCCGAAGCCGTATGGCAAATTCCATCACCCGGAATTGTATCATAACAATCTCATCTTCAATTCTCTGCATTTTATTGTCAACTTCATCAATTTTATAATCATTGTCTTTCATTTTAACATTAACTTCTGATTTAAATTCTTCAACTTTAAAATCAACTTTCCCAATAAATTCTGCCAGGCCAGACGCCACTTCTGATATTTTTTTGGTCACCTTATTTTGATTCTGTTTCACCATGTCTTTAACTTCATTAATTTCCTGCATAAATTCCTGATGTGATTTTTGAAGTTTATCATCTATCTCCTGTTGACATTTTTGAAATTTGTCATCCAGAGTTTTAGAAATAAATTCTTTTAAATCTCCCACATCAAATTCTTTTTTCTGAGTTTGTAGCTGTTGAGCAGGGGGAAGTTGCGTTTGATGTTTGTGTGTGGGGGATCCCCCCCTAATGCCTTCCCTTCCTGCTTCTTTGAAGCCATCCTGGCTCGTGATCTAGTTTTTCTAAAGAGGGAGGTTCCTTTTCCTTTCCCTCCAGCACAAAGACTTCTAAAAAAGTCCCCCAGATTTGATCAAACAAGGGTTAAAATAAAGCAAAGTCCAATATTAAAAAGGGAAAAAATTTCCCAGTTATTTCTCTTATAACAAGCAAGGCAGCTTAGTAGCAACTTGGAAACTTTGTAGCAAAACAAAATAACTTCACCAATCCACACTCGCTGGCTCGTTAACTCTGAAGCTAGGCGCCATGTTTTTTCAAAGCACTTTCACTCATTCGCATTTTCTCAGATTGAAAAGTCAACAAAGTGCTAATACTTGCGTTTCCAAATTTCAGGGTTCAGGTAGTTTCGCTGTTTATTAAAGCTGGTTCTTTCGCTTTAAGTTTCCTGCAGCCGGCTTGTTCTGCAGAAGCAGAATCGTCCCACGCCGCCCGGAGTCTCAGCAGGTTGGAAGGGAGCCGCGCCTGTTTCCTCCCCAGAAACGATTCCCTGGGGGGTTACAGGGGCTCGACCTGTGCCCTGCTATCTCTCCTCCAACAATCCTCAGGATTTTGAAGTTTTCGAGCCGCTTCTCGATCGCGAAGCGGCTCTACAGGTGGCGGGGCTGGCGGAGCTTCATCTATCTATCTATCTATCTATCTATCTATCTATCTATCTATCTATTTATCTATCTATCTATCTATCTATCTACACTATATATTGTTTAAATTATCCATACATTTATTCCTAGCTTGTTATATTCTTAAATGAAGTCTTTTAATGAAGACACTTTAATGAATTACCTTTTTTTCCTGGCCTATTATTACACTAGTTCTATTATTTGATATGTTCTCTGTCTGAACTTAATATGTTGGGAGCTGATTTTGGGGGAAAAAAACAATTAATTGTGAGTAACCTGTATCCATTATTTCTCATATACCTGTGTTTAAAAAACCCAAACCTTCTCTTCCATGCTCTTTTTCTTTCATAGTCCACCCCGTGTTCTGTACATAAATTCAGATTTCCTGGCAGTCCAAAAGTAAAAAAAATATATTGGCTAAAATAAAAACAATATATTAGATTTCTAACCGTTCAATTTTCATCCCTTCTTTATACAGTAAAGAAGAGCACTTCTTTATTATCAGAGAAGAGTCTAACATACTATTCCTCTCCCTATAATCAATGGAGGTTTAGTTTATCTCAAAATCAAATTAGGGATGATAAAAAAATTCTATAGGAGCAGATGTGCTAGGTATGTTAAACAAATTCTACTGCAACATGGATAAATATCTTCAATGGAATCCAATGAAATTAATCTTTTTCCAGGTCAAAACTACAACACAGAAGAAAAAGGATATATGAGAGATTTGTGTAAAAAGTAATGCATACTTTTGAAGTTGTAGCAAAAATTGGCACACTAATTTCTTTTCAAGTGCACTGAGGATTTTTTTTTTTAAAGCAAAACTTCAGGATAAAATAAATAAAGAACATTATCAAAGAAGTTTGCATTGCAAAAGGTTTCCCAGGGAATGTAGAATATCTGCTAATGTAGACTATGTAATAATGCAGACCTGGAGACCATGAGTTCAAGTCCCAATTTAGCCATGAAAACCAACTGGGTGTCTTTGGGCCAGTCCCTCTCACCCCAAACCACCTCCAGGATGGGGAAAATAGGAGGAGGAAAGTGTGTTGGATATATTTGCTGCCTTGAATTATTTATATAAATAATAAAGGACAGGACAGGACAGGACAGGACAGGACAGGACAGGACAGGACAGGACAGGACAGGACAGGACAGGACAGGACAGGACAGGGAAGGGAAGGGAAGGGAAGGGAAGGGAAGAAAAAGGAAAGGAAAGGAAAGGAAAGGAAAGGAAAGGAAAGGAAAGGAAAGGAAAGGAAAGGAAAGGAAGGAAGGAAGGAAGGAAGGAAGGAAGGAAGGAAGGAAGGAAGGAAGGAAGGAAGGAATAAAGATAATAAACTGAATACAAAAATCTGAAATGTCATATAAAATAATGAGAAACAATTAATTTTTTTTAAAAATGTGTCTTTCTTTAATTACATTATAGAGTATTATATTACTAAGTATACAAATAGGATTAACAGCATTTTGGTGCACCTCTGGTCAAGATATTTTTTGACCCATAATAAACTGAATTTACTCAAGTTGGATGCTCTGTTCACATTATTTGTATTTTCTCATCTTCCCGGACTATTGTAGAAGAAAGGTAATTGAAAAATTGTTTAATTGTGAGGCATGTGCAATAAAATCTTAAAGCTAAGAAAACTCTAAACACTCTATTTGTTTTAGACATTTCTATATTCCTAAATGCTGACTTTAAAAGTAGAAATGTTAAATTTAATAGAATACAATAAATAATCTCATGCTGAAATCATGTTGCAGTTTGATAATATCTAATAGATGAAAGAAGACAGTAGAACACAGTAGTATACCACCATCTTAAATAACAAAGGATTTAAAATGTGTTCATAAGACCAGGGGTGGGCTGCTGGGGGTTCATAGGGGTTCGGGAAAACCTGTAGCTAAGATTCTGTGCAGTTCGGAAAAACTCCATATCCCACTCCTGGCTGGCCCTGCCCACCATGCCCCTCCCCTCCCAGGAGTCCCCACATGGCCTGTTTTGGATGCAGGTAAGTGCAGGGCGCTCGGGGAGGCTCAGGGAGGGCGAAAAACAGGCCTACTGGAAGTTCGGGAAGGCTGGAAACAGGCCCTTTTCCAATCTCCAGAGGGCCTCCAGAGCCTGTGGAGGCCATTTTTGCCCTCCCGGAGGTTCGAGAAAAACCTCCGGAGCCCGGGGAGAGCAAACACACACACACCCCTGCTGTGCTGCAGGAGGCTGACTAGGCCATGACCCCCATGGCCACGCCCACCCAGCACCTGGGCAGAGAACCCCTTGCTAAAATTTTTGAAGCCCACCCTGCATAAGGCCAGTCATTAACTCTCCCCTAAAGCAAAATCATTCTGAAATAAAAAGAACAATTTTTAAAAAACGTGGGTGGGAAAGAGACCTATTGGTGGGAAACTATTCTCAAGTACACATGGTTTGTCTATTCAAAAGTTCTGAATGTGAAACACAAAAACTATGACGCTCTTACAATGAGCAAAAGGCTCTATGGCATGTGCTAACCTATTAATATGCAATCAACCCAATCTTAAATAAACACAAGAATAGATGTTCCTCTGAAAATTGAAAAACCATTATGGTAGTTTGCATTGTTTTAAGTCAGCTTTTCCCCAAAGTGTCTTTCAGATCTTTTCAGACCACAACTCTCACTGGGTTCCAGACTGAGAAAGATTATTGTACAGAGTATGTAAAATAATTGCTCTTCAAAATATTGTTTGGTTAAAAAAAAGATATTTCAATAGAAGCCTTTTTATGATTACTAAGTTGCAAAACTGATAACATTTACATCTCATATTTAAAAGAAAACCACAAGCAAACAGTGCCATGGATTTCATCAAGCACTTATATTTAAAAATGTAACAATATTGCTTGTTGCAAGTTTTTTAAAATAATCTTTTAAAAAGATCTCTATTTCTTATGCTTGGGTTTATATCACTGTTTAAGTCACATTTTTTTTCCTCAGCGTTGACTTCCAAGAAAAAAGGAGGGAGGGAGGGAAAGAAAGAGACAGAGAAGAGAGAGAGAAAGAGAGCACAGGATTTATTCTGTTTTTCACAGACTGTAGAATATGGTGTCTGAAACTGGTTGCTGTGCAGGGCACAGGGTTTTCATGAGGATAAACACAGCTGTTTAAAAGAAGTTCCACAAATGAAATGATTGGATGGCAAATTAAACTAGCAAAGCTGTTCATTCCTCATGGTCATGCTTTCCTAATTAACCTAGTTCCAGAATGTCTCTATTTCAGAGGGAAAAATGCAAGTGATAACATTTTTAAAAAATAAAAAGCGATTTGAGTTAATTTAATTTCTTAAAATAATGCCATTGGCTTGCAATACTTAGACAGTGAAAACCTGAACTTGTAAGACTTTCTATTAAGACTATCTAGTTTGTTTTGTGGGTCATCCTAGTGATTATTAGTGTTGTGGCCTGCCGGCAGCCAGCAGAACTGGCAGCAGAGTTGGACAGTGAGGAGATTGGGGAGGAACTTGGGCCAGTCCTGGGGGGCTGGGGAAAGCTTGGATGAGGGCTCTGCGTTGGAGGCAGAGAGGGAGTTAGACAGCAGTGAGGCAGAGGAACAGCTGGAGCCCATTCCCAGTGTGTGCATGCGCAGAGCTGCCAGAAGACAAGAACAACTAAGAAAGCAGGATCAACTCGGGAGTAAAGCCACACCTTGGAGGTGATTGGCCCCTCTCATAGGAATTAAAAGAGGAATGAACAGGGAGTGGACTTTTGCAGGAAACAATTTGTTCATTCCATGACTCTGAGAGACTCTGTTCCAAGTTTTGCCTTGTACTGTGGTTGGAAACAAGTTACGTGGCAGTTTGCTAAATGAGATAAGGCGTGTTGAGAAATATTCCTTTGAAAACCTGTTTGGACAAACCTTGCTGACTATGAATGAACGTAATTCACAGTCGTGTAAATAAAAGAGGTTTTGCCGGGACAAATTCCTGCCTCCTGTTTGTTGAGGGAGCCTAGGTAGAACAATTTAAAAAAGTACCTAGCTTTCATTTAACTACAGCCCTGTTAGATATTTCTATTTGGCAGGAACACTTATTTGAATATATGCTTCTGAACATAAACAATGATAAGGAATATAAGGAATAAAACATAAACAAAGGATTAGGAATACTTGAAGAAGCAAGATGTCCTATGAAAATAACATCAAATGTCTGGATAAAGTCAAAGGCAATCACTGCAAATAACTTGCCAACTTTCAATCTGGCAACATCAAACTGAGTCAAGAAGAAGATTAGAAGTGAATACATCATGAGACTAAAGAAGATCTTAAAGTCCAAACTCAGTGGAAGAAATTCCATCAAGGCAATTAACATCTGGGCAATTCCCGTCATTAGATACACCTCTGTTCAGACTTCACAATTGTTGATTAGAAAGACAAAAATGTCTGGATAGTGACTGTGGCAGAAATACCTCAAGAACACCTCAAAGGTGCTTTTTTCAAAAGGCATCCCGGACTTTGTTTTTCTTTCCTTGAGGAAAATGTTTTGCTTCTCATCTAAGAAGACTGAAAAAGCTTCTTGGATGACAAGCAAAATGTCTTCCTCAGGGGAAAAAAAACCCAACTCCAGTTGCCTTTTGAAAAAGCACCGTTAGGACAATCATCACCTGGATGACTGACAATTTCCATAGACCAGGGGTGTCAAACTGGTGGCTCATGGGCCAGATGCATCACGTGCAGGTCACACCCACTTGGACTCTACAAAGGCAAAAAAACATCATGATACATTGCGATATGTCGTGTGACATGATCAAGTTTGACATCTGTGCCATAGACAATACCTCCAGACATCAGAATAGAAGAAGAAAATTACAAAATGCAAAGACCTGCAAATAGAAATAGAACAACTGGGGCAAAAGAACACAAAGATAGTGGCAATAGGTGTAAAAATATGGAGCACCAGCTGAACACCACTGGCATTGACAAAATCACTATCAGTCAATTGCAACAGGCAGCTTTTCTTAGAAGAGCCTACATCCTGTGATGATATCTTTATTACCAATATTATTATCAATAACATCTGTCTTCGCAGATCTTTGCAAATGACTCAATAGCAAAAGGTGGATTAAAAATAGGTGGATAAAAATGCCAAATCCAGTCTAAACGTCTCGCTATCTGACCAACATTTGACTATCTGACTAATCATAATTGTAATAATAATATGTTCATGACATATTGTGCCATATCGTGGACCCTGGGACCCAGGCCCAGGGTTCACGGCTGATGTTGTGTAATGCCAGGTCAGTTGTTAATAAAGCCCCCCTCATCTGTGATCTTATATTGGAGGGGGGTGCGGACCTGGCAGGTATTACGGAGACCTGGTTGGGCCAAGGGGGGGTCCCCCTCATTGAAATGTGCCCACCAGGTTTCCGTGCATTTCATCAGCCAAGGGCCCAGGGGAGGGGTGGGGGAGTGGCGGTGATTATTAGGGAGAGTCTTTGTCCGAGGGAGACCACTGTTCCTCAGATAGCCGGATGTGAGTCCCTCTTTGTGAAGTGGGGCCATGGGGTGCAGATGGGTTTGCTGACTGTGTACCTGGCTCCCTGCCACGTGGCAGTGACCCTACCCGAGCTACTCGACGTCATCGCCGGGGTGGTGGTGGATACCCCCAGACTTATTGTCATGGGGGATTTCAACCTTCCATCCGCGGGTGAGGCATCAGAGGTGGTTCGGGAGTTCATGGCTTCCATGACGGCCATGGACCTGACCCAGTTAGTTCAAGGCCCCACTCACATAAGAGGACACACTCTGGACTTGATTTTCATCTCTGGTCAGTGGTTGAATGATCTTGGTAGAGGGGACTTAGACATTAAACCCTTGTCATGGACAGATCATTCGCTCCTTCACTTGGACTTTCCTACCGCTTCCCCCTGCCGCAGGGAGACGGAACCGACCAAATGGTTCCATCCCAGGCACCTGACGGATCCCGAAAGGTTCCTGACGGAGCTTGGGCCGTTTCCTGAGACTCTGACACAGAACTCGACTGAAGAGCTGGTGGCCACCTGGGAGAGTGCGGCCGCCAGAGCTTTGGATCGTGTTGTGCCTTTGCGGCCTCTGACCCGATGCCGATCTCAATTGGCTCCTTGGTTCTCTGAGGAGCTGAGAGAGATGAAGCGTCAGAAAAGACGCCTAGAGAGCATTTGGAGGACTAGTCATTCTGATTCCGACCGGACACAGGTGAGGTCTTATATCAAGACCTACCTAGTGGCGATAAAAGCGGTGAAATCTAACCATTTTTCCGCCCTTATCGCATCTGTAGAGAACCTCCCAGCCGCCCTGTTAGGGTGACCCACTCCCTTCTTCAGGGGCGGAGTGCGGGAGGATCCCTTGCAGGGTCGAGCTGAGGATTTTGTGCAATTCCTGCACGATAAAGTTGCTCGGATTCGGGAAGGCTTGGACTCCGATTGGGTGAGTCCGGGGGAGGAGACGAGGGTAGGTCTTGAGAATATTACCTGGGAGGAGTTTGATCCTGTGGCTCCCAAGGATGTGGACAGGGTTCTGGGTAGGATTAGTGCCGCCACATGTTTATTGGACCCGTGTCCCTCCTGGTTGGTACTGGCCTCCCGGGAGGTTACACGAGGCTGGCTCCAGGGGATTATAACTGCTTCTCTGAGTAAGGGTGCCTTTCCCACCGCCTTGAAAGAGGCGGTGGTGAGGCCCCTCCTCAAGAAGCCTTCCCTGGACCTGGCTGAATTAGCTAACTACTGTCCGGTCTCCAACCTTCGTTTTGTGGCGAAGGTTGTTGAGAGTGTGGTGGCACGACAACTGCCCAGGCACCTGGATGAAGCTATCTATCTAGACCCATACCAGTCGGGCTTCAGGCAGGGGCACAGCTCAGAAACGGCATTGGTCACGTTGGTGGATGATCTCTGGAGAGCTCGGGACAGGGCTTGCTCCTCTGTCCTAGTCCTATTAGATCTCTCAGCGGCATTTGATACCATCGACCATGGTATCATGCTGCAGCGGTTGAGAGGGTTAGGAATAGGGGGCACCGTTCTGCAGTGATTCTCCTCCTTCCTCTACGGCCGCTCGCAGTTCGTGTTGGCAGGGGGGCAGAGGTCGACCTCGAGGCATCTTGCATGGGGAGTGCCACAGGGGTCGGTCCTCTCGCCTCTTCTGTTCAACATTTATGTGAAGCCGCTGGGTGAGATCATCCGTGGTTTTGGGGTGAAGTGTCATCTGTACGCTGATGATACTCAGATGTACATCTCCACCTCAGACCACCCCAACGATGCCCTTGATGTGATGTCTCACTGCCTGGAGGCCATGCGGGTCTGGATGGGGAGGAACAGGCTCAGACTCAACCCATCCAAGACCAAGTGGCTGTGGCTGCCGGCGTCCCGATATAGTCAGGTGCCATCGCTGACTATTGGGGGTGAATCTTTGCCCCCCACAGAGAGGGCTCGCAATCTGGGTGACCTCCTGGACGCACGGCTGTCTTTAGAAGAGCATATGACGGCCGTGGCCAGGGGGGCCTTTTATCAGGTTCGCCTGATCCGCCAGTTGCAGCCCTTTCTGGACCGGGACGCCTTGCACACGGTCACTCATGCCCTTGTCACCTCCCAGCTGGACTATTGTAATGCTCTCTACATGGGGCTCCCCTTGAAGAGCACTCGGAGGCTCCAACTGGTCCAGAATGTGGCCGCGCGGGTGGTTATGGGCGCAACTCGTTGTGCCCGCGTGACACCTCTCCTGCGCGAGCTGCACTGGCTCCCAGTGGTTTTCCGGGTGCGATTCAAGGTGTTGGTTACCACCTTTAAAGTGCTCCATGGCATAGGACCCGGATACCTTCGAGACCGTCTTCTGCCACCAATAGCCTCCCACCGACCAGTCCGTTCCCACAGAGAGGGTCTCCTCAGGGTGCCATCAGCCAAGTTATGTCAGCTGGCGACACCCAGGGGGAGGGCCTTCTCTGTGGGAGCCCCAGCCCTGTGGAATGAACTGCCCCCGGAAATACATAAGATCTCCGACCTCCGGGTGTTTCGCTGCGCACTGAAGACCCTGTTGTTCCGCCAGGCAGGGCTATCAACATAATAATTTTAAATTGGGGTATTTTAATTTTTGGGGTTTTAAATCGGCCAAATCTATTTAATTATTTTAATTTTTAATCATTGTTGTGTCCTGTGTTTTAAATTGGCTGTACACCGCCCTGAGTCCTTCGGGAGAAGGGCGGTATAGAAATAAAATTATAATAATAATAATAATTATTATTATGATATCATTGTATCATTCCCTTCGGTGGAGAATATGGGATTAGTTTAGCTATCAGTAAATGCTAAGAGACATTCATTATATTTGAAGTAAAAAGTAGATTTAATGAAAAATGCATAGATGACAGAAAAACTTAATTTCTATCTAAGCTAAAATACCCAGAAAAAATCAATTTTGTCCCCTGAGCACAGAGATTCAAATAACAATAGACCAGGTGAGAAAGAAAGCCTGGGATTTCCTAGGTAGATCTTTCCCCTTATTTATCTTTCCATTTTACCCCAGAGATTAAAACTGTTCATAGATGCAAAGAGATCATCCAGTTCCATTTTTTTGTCCCTGCTTGTCTTTTCTAATGGTACGTGAAAAATAATTTGCAAAATCGGAACACTATGAGTTACAATTAAACACTTCAAAGTCACATTTGCAGCTACAGAATAACAAATTATAGTAGAGAAGAACACATTACGCATATATATATATAGTAAAAAAAAAGCAGCCTAATATTTATAAATTAAAATCCATGTATCAGAGTTCTAATCTAAAAAGAAGGGGAAAAAAAGCAATGTAATCCTTTCAGGTAATAGAAATCTATTTGGAGTTGACAATATATTGTTCCTACAATTGTCTCACCATTGTTGAACTATCATTCCCAGCGGTAAATAGTTAGGAAGTTGGGGAAATGCCGGGACTTGTAGTTTAATAACTTCTTCAAACCATGCTGGTTCCCCCCACTTGCCTTTTTCTTGTTGCTGTTCGTTTTTGAAAAAATGGCACTGAAACAGCAGGTTAAAACGGTGCTGAACCAGAGCTAACATTGGCTCTTTTCTAGTTCATTTTCTTTGCCAACAACTATATCATAGTTTGATTTTGACTGCTGACAAAAAGTATGTCTGTACAGGATTGCATAATTTAAGACACTCTGAGCACTGTTTCAAAGACTGTTCCTGTACAATTAAATTTTTCCAACCCGATTAAAGTATACAGCAGCAAATGTTAGCAAAGGTACAGTACATACATGCTTCCTTTCATTCTAAAGAAGCTTCCAGTAGTATTCCACCAGAAGAAAGAACCACCTTGCAGATTCTTTCTACAGGTAGTCTTGGACTTACGACCACAATTGACCCAAAATTTATATTGCTTAGTGAGACATTTGTTAAGTGAGGGTTTTTCTGCCCCATTTTACGACCTTCTTCACCACAGCTGTTAAGTCAGTTACTGCGGACCAGTGGTGGCATTCAGCCGGTTCTATCCAGTTCAGGCCAACCAGCAGGGGCAACTGTGGGATGCCCTGCCCATCTGCGCGGACATCATAACGTCCCATTTTTCCATGTTTTTGAGGCTCTGCACATGTGCAGAAGGCCTTGCGCATGTGTGCGCACATTTGCGAACCGGTAGGAAAGACCACCCCTGCTGCAGACGTTAAGTTAGTAACACTGTTGTTAAGTGAATCTGGCTTCCCCATTGACTTTGCTTGTCAGAAGGTCCTCAAAAGTTGATCATGTGACACCCCCCCCTCCCAGGAAATGGCAACCATGATAAATATGATCCAGGTTGCCAAGCGTCTGAATTTTGGTCACCATGGGGATGCTGCAATATGTTCTGACCTAGGCTTCCTGAGTCAGTAAAACACACGAGTAGTCCCCAAAATCTCTTTTATTGCAACAGTTGTGAATTCTGTTCATTCACAAATGAGTCCCAAATAGTTGTAAAGAGTCCTTCGGGATAAGGCTGATATTCACCCATTTTTATCTCCCTTGACATGCTGCCAAAGACCTAATTGGCAAAGCCACACAGAGTCCAGAATCAAAAAGAGCTTCAGGCTTTAAACTGAACAGAATTAACAACGTTGCTTCCTGCAAAGGCCCATGTGCCTTTGCTCCTCTTTTAAGTCTTATGGGAGGGGGCAATCATCTCCAAACCCTACTCCCAAGTTGTCCCTTTTGTTTTAACTGTTCTTGCCTTCTGGCAGCTCTGCGCATGTGCGCACTGGGAACAGGCTCCCCCTGTTCCTCTGCTTCGCTGAGGTCAGCCTCTAGAGGTTCCAGAGGCAGCACGTACCTCCCAGATGGCCCTTTCTCTTCCTCTGATGCAGAGCCCTTGTCCGAGCCTTCCCCAGACTTCAGGACTGGCCCATGTTCCTCCCCAACCTCCTCACTGTCTGACTCTGCTGCCAGCTTCATAGGCCGCCAGTGGGCCACAACACAATAGTCATAAGTGTGAAAAATGGTCATGAATCACTTTTTTCAATGCCCTAACTTTGAACAATGACATCCATGAATGAATGAAAAGAACTCTAATTCAAATATTGACCAGTAACTAATGTCAGCAATCTATGACCCCTAATATAATATACAGTAAATCTATCCTTCCTATGTTGTATACGGATTCTTAAGGCCATTCTCTCTATACAAAAAGTCCCAAGTCTTGATACCTTGATAGATTCCACATTCCTGGGATATAGCCAAGCAGAACATATGAGTCCTTAATCCACAATGATTGCTCTGAAGTCATAGTTTTATGTGATAATAATAGGGTAAGGCAATGCCGTGTGAGTTAAGGTTTCAGCTTCTGAATTACATCTCTTAAAGCAAGGTGACTGCAATTAAATATTATTAAACATTCTCAGAGGTGCTCAATATACAGTAAATGGGATTTTCGATTGTACAGCCTTATTTTAAGATGAAAACGAGTTTCATATTTGTAAGGGAGATGTCCACAGGTTTATAGAGACTACTGAAGGTCAAAGCCAATATTATTTCCATCAGTGGTTTATAAAAAAAATAGGCTTTAGAGACTCCACTCCCTATCAATGTTTAAAGAATGACCACATGAAATGGCAAATCATTCAATGGAACGCTTCCATTGGTATAGAAGCTCTCTGACACAGATGGTCGTGTTTGGAGAGTAACTGAGGTATCAAAATTCATGAACTTACCTCTGCTTTCCCTGAACATGGACAGATTGCCATTGCTTCATATAGCAGGACAGTTTAGCTAAGTGTAAATTCATTGTCATCAACAAGGCACTTCAATTAATGGTTCATTTCAATAGCCTATCTATCCATAATATTGCATACAGATTTTGCTCATTAATAGAAATGCTCAATTTTTGGATAATATAAAGTTCATCTGCGTTTATCTAGTGGTCCATTGTAGCCTTATTCTTGCATCATTCTGCAATTAACAGAATAACAAAGTTGGAAGGGACCTTGGGGTTTTCTAGTCCAACCCCCTGATCAAGCAGTAAACCCTATGACAAATGGTTGTCCAATCTCTTCTTAAAAACTTCCAGTGTTGGGGCATCCACAACTTGGATGCACCACAACAAGGCAAGCTTTTTCCACCGATTAATTGTTCTAACTGTCCAGAAATTTCTCCTTAGTTCTAGACTGGTTTTAATTAAAAGAATAAAATGAAAACAAACTATAGCACATAGCAAACAAATAGAACAAAATAGTTATTATGAATAGTAAAGCATGCTTGTAATGAAAATGGATGGGTCTTTGTAAAAACACTGAGATTTTAGCATAATATGTTCATGGTGGCTCTTCTTTGGTTGGAAATTCAAAAGAGTTAGGATCACATCCTTGGCTGTGATGATATGGATAAAGAACAAACATAATTGGATGACCAAAGACTTAATACCATATGAACAGTGGGGAATTTTTTACTACCGGTTCTGTTGGCATGGCTCGGTGGGCATGGCATGGCTTGATTGGCATGGCTTGGTGGGCATGGCAGGGGAAGGATACTGTAAAATCTCCATTCCCTCCCCAATCCAGGGGAAGGTTACTGCAAAATCCCCATTTCCTCCCGATCAGCTAGGACTCGGGAGGCAGAGAATAGATGGGGGCGGGGCCAGTCAGAGGTGGTATTTACCAGTTCTCTGAACTATTCAAAATTTCCGCTACCGGTTCTCCAGAACTGGTCAGAACCTGCTGAAACCCACCTCTGCATATGAATGTTGGCTGGATTCAACCCCACCCCATCACCATACCATGGTTCGCTTCACCATAATTTGAAGAATAAATTGGCTGTGTTTGTACCTCTCATTAAACTCTAAATCACGATGGGCAAAGTTTTTCAGGTCGACGACAACCTCTAAACTAGGATGGAACAAACATTAAGATGATTAAAAATAAATATCATGACTTCCTGGCCACAAAATTATTTAAATGTGTCACAATTTTTGGTGGCAAGTTTTAGAAAGTCATAGGTAGATTGTGGAAACTCAGGTTGTACACTTTTGCCTTAAATCATGATTTACAAAACATTATAACTGAGTTCATAAAACATGACAAGACTAAAACTGTATACATCGATTTCGAGCTTCCACTTCGTGCTATTAGCCTTTAAAAAAAAAAAAAAACATGGAGGAATATCCTGGGTAAACCTCCTCAATGATTTCAACAGCCTTTTTAATCTTGCATTTTCCATACAAGCAAATGCTCATGTACTTGAAATTACTTTGCTTAGTAAAGCATGTGATCTATGGTATTTTAGTACAGTTAAAATGGAAGATAATAGAATAGGCTGCATATATGGCAACACTGAAGACCCTTTGACCAATATTTTATTCCAAATAATTAAACTGCTTGAGCCCTTTAATATCATGTACCAAAGTTTTCCAATGACTGGACAATGCATAAGAAATTGGCAGCTAATTTTCAGCTCATTAGAAATACTGAAAACTGTTTGAAGGAGAAATTATTTCCTGCTAGTGACTCAATCTGGAATTATATTAGTGTATTCGGGTTCAGTGTTGTCAGACAGGAGATGTATGTGCACTCTGGTCCTAACCACATTATCTAGCAAATAAATCCAAAGAAATTCAGAAACTTACAATCAATAGGCGCAGTTACAATCCAGAAATAATGCTAAATCTGCAGAATAGAGGGGGGGGGAAATAAACACTAACCCAGAGTTAAATTTGATCTTTCTGTGTTTCACATTTATTGTTGTTATAGTTGCTGTGGTTTTGCTTGAATAGGTACAAACATCATTATAAGAAGGACATGCTGGTGAGAATTCTGAAGTTGTCTCAGCTCTTCTGGAGGTGGAAAAATTCAGTCTTTTCATTACAATTAATTTAAAAAATATTATTATTTCCCAGACTGAACTGTTCTCTAGTAGTGTCCAGAGCCACTACTACTATACTTTGATAAGGGCAAAATATTTATCATGGCCCCATCGGATCCCAGTTTGGAGGAGAAGTTGGAACCAAGATTGATGCTGTCCCAGGCCCCTCAGGTATTGGGGAAGGTGGTCGACTGGATGGGGAGCTGCCCGCCCTCGCATACATGGGGGAAAATTGACTGCAGACAGGCAGTGGTGTCGAGAGGCAGCAGATCCCCTCTGATGAGGAACAGCTGCCTCCCTCACCTGATCCAAGGACACAGAGTGTAGTGGAAGCAAGCTCAAAGGAGGTCTGCAAGGCTATCTGGGAGAAGATCACCCCACCCCTCGTCACAAGGAACACCTGGCTTGGGTTGACTTAATCAGAGGCCAAGGGAGGGTGTCTTTGTCCATAACAATTGTTTTCCTTTAGCATGCACTTCCACGCCCTTCGAAAACCCTGCTTTGAATCATTTTTCTGCCTGTGGACTTCAACCCTTGCTTGTGGACTCTTGTCCTTGCCTTGTGGACCCTGAATCTTGTGTATGACTTACGGACCTTGCCCTGTGGACTTGTACCTTGGTTTTGGATTTCCGTTCTGCCTATGCAAATTGGCTCTGGTGATTATTGGCTTTTCTTAGTGGGACTGTGAGTCAGGGAAGTTTGAAGTGGAGCTTTAACAGCCATTGTAGGGCCATTTTTTGTGGAATTAGCAGAGCAATAAAGGACTCTATCGAAGCCTGCATCTGCCTAGGCAAACAGGGTCACGACAATATTATTTGCAGAATGTTATCACACACAAACACACACAAGCAAATATGTATCCTTGTAAATTTGTGTTCCTACAGTTCACATGTTGTAAGTCATAGCATTTGTATGAATGTCATACACATGCCATTTGCAAGGAGTCATTGATAGTCAATTTGTACCCCTTGTTCAGAACAGGAGTCGAAATTAAAGCAACTCTAAAAAAAATGATTGTCCATCCTCAGCTAAATGACAATGGGGGGAAAAATACTGAAGCAAACTGATGGGGTCATAGTAAGTTGACAGAAAAGGAGACAATGCTGCAGAAGAAATGAATGACTCAGTTTCATAATATCTGTATTCCCCCTTTTTATATAGGAATATCAATGGCACCTGATATGTGAGGTATATTGAGAAGTTATTCCTTGTAGTGTCTCAATGTGTGTTTTTTAACTGATTTCTACAATAATATTTCATCTTCCTACTGCCCTAAGGTAGGTGAGAGTCTATTTAAACTTGTTAAACAATTAAATATGTTAGGGTGATGGGAGTTTATGGATCTGGTTGTGTTTTCAATGATTTGCCTTAGTACAACATTTTATTATTTTTCTGCTAAGTCATTGATAGCAAATGTGGAAGAATGATGGATGTTCTATGGCTGCATTAGGAAGAGCCACAAGGTTAACTTCTGCCATGTTTACTTGCCCAAGCCAGAAGCAAGCAAAGGTGGTGGAGAAACCTTTTCACACCACCTCAGAAGTGCCATCTTCACAACATTCAGTACTAAGATGAACTGAGCAATGCCCTCTCCAGCTGATGAGTCCAAAAACACCCTTATTGCCCAAGCACTATATCTAGGTTCATTGTGGTCTTGCCAGGTTTCTTTTAGCAAGATTGGGGGCAAAGAAATGGTGGTGAGGTACCATGACATCTTATAGGACTAAGAGAAGGGAGATCCAAGAAAACAACAGATACAGTAGTGGCCAAAATTGTGGAAACCTTTTGGGAAAAGTGTATTTTTGAGGTTTGATGGCTAATAACACCACTCTCTTTCTCTCTTCTTTTTTTTTTTTTTTGCCCGGAGTTTCAAGATAATCATATTCCACTGCTGGAATGGCCTGGGAATATCCCAGACTTTAACCCAATTGAAAATCTATGGAGCCGACTAAAGAAACTTGTTAATCAGAAGTGACCCAGCAATAAAACCCAGTTAATAGAAGCAATCATTCAATCTTGCTTTCACATTATAACAGCTGCAGAACTAAAAGACTTGATTTACTCCATGGGAAGACATTGTAAGGCCGTAATTCATGCTAAAGGTTACCCAACTAAGTATTAACATCTGATAATTTTTGTATATCTCGATTTTTCTATGATGATAATTTTTGTATATTTTGTAAATATATTTTGTATATTTTGTATAAGTTTTTTCTATGTGTTTCACTTTTCTTCTTTATACTGTAACTGCTATTCTAATAGCAAAGCCTTCATAAAAGTTATTGCATTACATTCTTGATTAAATTATCTTTCCATTGATATATAATTTTATGGTACTACTCCCCCCCAAAAAAGTGGTGTTATTAGCTAGTTTTAGAAAATTCACTTTCTCCAAAAGGTTTCCACAATTTTGCCCACTACTGTAGCATGAAAATGAGAGTTCTCTTTGATGGAGATGGTTTGTTCCAATATTAGTGCTGCATAACTGCTCTCGGGGATATTTTCCTCTATAGTATAATTGAGCTGGAAGATAAACAGCTCATCTGCAAAAGAGTTGCACAAACACATAACATTAGCGTTATGTTAAATGTAACAAACCTAAGATTTCTATAAATGGACACATGCATTCAACTTCCAGATGGTTACTTAATGGCACCACAATGAGGAGGAAGAAAGCTCTAAATCTTTGTTACCATTTAATAATCAAGTGGATTTTTACAGTCTAGTTACAGTAGTCGTATTTATAATGATACAGCATTACTGAAATCCCAAATTAGTATAAATAAATAAACCTATGAAGGGGAAAAAAAGATCCCCTCCCTTAAATGACCTCCAAGATGCTTTCCCAGTTATTATTGGATCGAAACTTACATTGATTAATTGAATGGTTTTAGACAAACATCACAGCAAGTAATATAAATTTCAGAATTGATTGATGAATAATGAATAATTTCCTTCTGAACATAAAAAGCAGCTTTGTTTTATTATCTTAGGGGGAAAAAAACATTCTTTCTGTACGAGAGTGAAGAGAAAATATCTACCCTAAAATGAAGGCTGCCACTCAGAGAAAGTCCTTGATTAAATACAGCTAGATTTTTTTTTTTTTAAAAAAAAATCAAGCTTCCCATTTAACGCAGAGCCACTTTTTATTTGAAAAGTTTAAAATCAATTCATCTAACTGAGCAGTGATTGACAAAATGTAGCTTAATATAGAATAACAGACAATAATAAGTTATGAGTGGCATTCAGAGGACTACGGTATGATGGAACATCTATGATAAGCCTAACCATAAATCAAGAAAAGTTAAACTTGGTGCCAAAGTATATATATATCTATAAGGCAGGTAATATATATCCTCCTGGATCTTAAGAGTTTAAAAAAATAAGAACAATAGAGAGGAAGTAGTTGATCAGTTGAAAAAGGATGAGTTGAAGCAGTGGTAAAATGTAAAATTTGTTACTACCGGTTCTGTGGACGTGGCTTGGTGGGGGTTAATGTGACTGGGTGAATGTGGCCAACTTTTTTTTTTTTTACTTTTAAAACCATTTTTTCTACAACCTCTTCAGCTGGAGAGGTTTTAGAAAAAATGCTTTTAAAAGGCTCTGACAATCCCAGCTGAGTTGCCTGATCAGAAGAGGGTTTTTTTTTTCTTTTGAAAGGCTCTGACGATCCCAGCTGAGTTGCCTGATCAGAAGAGGGTTTTTTTTTTCTTTTGAAAGGCTCTGATGATCCCAGCTGAGTTGCCTGATCAGAAGAGGGTTTTTTTTTTTCTTTTGAAAGGCTCTGACGATCCCAGCTGAGTTGCCTGATCGGCAGAGGCTGATTTTTTTCTTTTAAAAACATTTTTTCTACAACCTCTTCAGCTGAAGAGGTTGTAAAAAAAATGCTTTTAAAAGCCTCTGCTGATCAGGCAACTCAGCTGGGATCGTCAGAGCCTTTTAAAACCATTTTTTCTACAACCTCTTCAGCTGAAGAGGTTATAGAAAAAATGCTTTTAAAAGGCTCTGACGATCCCAGCTGAGTTGCCTGATCAGCAGAGGTTTTTTTTTTCTTTTGAAAGGCTCTGACGATCCCAGCTGAGTTGCCCAATCGGCAGAGGCTTTTTTTTCTTTTAAAAACATTTTTCTACAACCTCTTTGGCTGAAGAGGTTGTAAAAAGATGCTTTTAAAAGCCTCTGCTGATCAGGCAACTCAACTGGGATCGTCAGAGGCTTTTAAAAGCATTTTTTCTACAACCTCTTTGGCCAAAGAGGTTGTAAAAAATGCTTTTAAAAATAATTTTAAAAAGCCTCTGATGATTGCGCAGCTCAGCTGGGCATGGGCGGGGGGGGCAGGGATGTTTGCTACCAGTTCTCCAAACCACAATCCGAATTGCTACCGGATTGGGCGATCCGGTCCGAACAAGGAGCATTTCACCCCGGAGTTGAAGTCAAAAATGAGAAACAGGTTTCTGTGGTTGAAGTGATAAAGATTTAGTGTTAAAGTTATAGACAGCTACTACACTAACAGACTGGAAGTATGCAGATAAATAAATAATGCTTAGCCCATCCCCCCCAGATTCTTAAATCTTCAATTTATGAGTTCTACAATTTTCCTTTAAATGACACAGCCTTTCTCTGAATATCAAGAAATAATTTAAGAGTAAGCGTGGAAGAACAATCTATACTAGATTCCATCTGTTCCAGCTCCAAATTTTTAGGCCAAATTATAAACTCTGTATGAATGAGGATGGTGGAGATGGTGGCAGTGATGATGATTTAACCTATTTATATTCCACTTTCTTTTCTCCAAGAGATCAAGGCAGCTTACATAGGGATCCAGTTTTGTTTGATATATGTTAAGAGTCAATGTGTGAAATGTAGGCATTTTATAGAATGCCTAGGAAATCTGTAGAATGCCAAAAATGGGACTGATTTAACACTGATCAGCTATAGGGCGGCCCTTTGAAGCCCTGCGGCAAGAGTTTAAACAGTTTTTTTCCCTCTAGCCATCAGCTGGGACTCAGGAGGCAGCAATAGATTGTGGGTAGGGCCAAATAAAAGGTAAGAATAATGCGAGGGGTGGGGTGGAGTGGGGGCGGGGGGTGGGGGGGTGGGGGATGGGGTGGGAGAACCGGTTTGGTGATGTCATATTATCACCGCTACCAGCTCAGCAGAACCGGGCGGAACTGGGAGGAACCCACAACTGGGTGTGGCTTGGTGGGCGTGGCATGGGAAGGATACTGTAAAATCTCCATTCCCTCCCCACTCCAGGAAAAGGTTACCTGCAAAATCCCCATTTCCTCCCGATCAGCTGGGACTCAGGAGGCAGAGAATAGATGTGGATGGGGCCAGTCAGAATTTTTACTACCGGTTCTCCGAACTACTCAAAATTTCCACTACGGGTTCTTCAGAACTGGTCAGAACCTGCTGAAACCCACCTCTGATTCTAGCCTTCCTTCTTGCAACAAGTAGGTCAATAATGGCCTTTTTCTCTTGTTTAAAGAGAAAAGTCCTGCATTTTATTTTGCATTTCTTTTTTCATTATCATATACATCTTTTAAACCCTAACCGTAACCCTAACCCTTTTCAGGATTCTTTTCATACTGTGCCTAAATAGTTCTTGTCATTCTGCATAATGCCTCGGTATTATATAGAATGCCTCGGGAAAGTATATAGCATATTAAAATAACACAGACGTTTCATACTTTGCCTAAAAAATGTCGGGCATTCTACACACTACCAGCTTTACACACATTGCCAGTAACAGATAAACAACAATTCTGTGAAATAGATTTGGTGTGATAAGTAGGATTGCAGAAAGTCACCTAGTGAGTTTGTATGACTAAGAGTATACTTGAACCTATATCAATTTTAGTTTAATATCTTAACTATTACACCACTCTGGTGGTCCACACTGTTATGCTGTAGGTTGTAAAGACTCTTGTACTTATCCAGACACCGAAGACACATAGAATCAAACGCTTTTTTGTTTTTTTACACAATTTCTAAATTTCATTTTTAGGCAAAAGCTTTTCTCAATGAAGATGTTCAGTCATCCAGATAGACTTATCTGGGAGTTGAATCATGGCAATTGGACTTCTTTTTGAAAAGAAGTTCAGTTGCCATGACTCATTCCAGAGTTATTTAAAGTGTTTTGCTTTAAAAACATAATTCTATATGTCCTTCCATATTACTGCATTGAGTACTTTTGGTATCAAGTCTCTATATAACAATAGCAATAGCACTTAGACTTATATACCACTTCACAGTGCTTTATAGCACTCTCTAAGTGGTTTTCAGAGTCAACATATTGCCCCCAACAATCTGGGTCCTCATTTTACCCACCTCCAAAGGATGGAAGGCTGAGTCAACTTTGAGCCGGTGAGAATTGAACTGCCGAACTGCAGCCAGCAGTCAGCAGAAGTAGCTTGCAGTACTGCATTCTGACCACCATGCCACCACAGATCATTATATATCCCTATTGTACGTCAGCCATCAAACTATTTTTCCTATTGGCTACTCCAGTTACTTGGCCTAAATCCACACATCCTGCCACATCCATATATGAATTGCAATAATCTAGATGACAATGAAAAAAACAAATAAAAGCTGTTATCTCACTGGTCATCCAGAGTTGTCAGCCCAGATTTCAGCCCTTGTTACACACGTGGGAAGCTACACATTTTCCCTTTTGCCTAAAAAGCAAAACATCTTAAGGCAGCCGCATTTTCATAGAATTTCACAGAGATTTGGTATACAAGCACAGATATTAAAGGACTTAAAATGGTTCTGTTTATCAAAATATACCAAGTGTGATTGTGTATGTGTGTATTTCAGATTCTGCTATGCAAAATATATATCAGTGTAACAGAAGGTATTATGCACAATCTGCTTCATGTCTTTGTGTGACATAAAAATATATCGAATCTTTCTTACTCCTTTCTTACATTTTAGAGTATAATAATTTTCAAGCAATTTATGTCCAGCAGAACAACAAAAAATGTAAAATATGTGTTTGCATGGGGTAAGCATAATTTGCAGTCTTTCATTTTTCTGCTTTATAATATATAGAAATATAAAACCGATTTTGTTTAGAAAAATTGAAAAGAATTTTATTATGAATGTTATAATACTGATAATTCCAGTAAAGGCAAAGTATTGTGGGTTTAGGCTAGAAATAAGCTGTTGAAGCATTCTTGAAAAGGGAAGCAAATACAGTTTCCATGCAAATGGTCTTTATTATAAATGTTCTTTATATATAAAAAAAGAGCAAGTAAAGGAATACACTGAAATATATATAGGTTTTTTTCAAAGTCACATGTTTTTTTGAGTTAGCTACAATACAGTGATTTATGGAAATAATGCACAGCCCAGTATAATTATTGATCAGTGAGGCATGATCTGAACATGTGCATTACAGTAATTAATGAATTAATTTGCCCAGTAAGGTTCTGCTTATGTTCAAAGTTTGACTTTGAAGAGCAAGAGAGATCCAGAACAGAAATTGTTTTCTGTAATTAGGATCTTGTCCCATGGTTCCTTTTTGAAGATGGCTTCAAAATGATCAGTGTTCAGCTGATCCCTGTGAATAATTCCCAAGACAACAACAACAACAACAAAAAACAGTCATGAAAGCTTATTTAAGTAAACATCTAATGCCTGGTGAGATTCACTGGCCATGTAGCTAAGTGTGGCGTACTCTCATTGTCATCAGCTCTCTGGGGTTTGGGGCATAGGTCCTACACTAATATGGCTCTTTTAAATGGAAATGATAGTATGTCTTATTGATTTTTAATTAACTGAATTATATTTATTGTTCATTTTATCATGCAGTAATTGTATGGATGAGAAGTGCAGGTCATGAATGGATGGACGGACGGATGAATGGATGGATGGATGGATGGATGGATGGGTTGAACCTAGGAATTTTGGTGTCAAAATCATATGCATTGCCACTTAGTTGTGCTCCCTTCCTACTGAGGCAGCTATTTTTAGCAGTATTCATGACAGGGGTGAAATGCTACTGGTTTGCACCGGTTCAGGCGAATCGGTAGTAAAAAAAATGCTACCGGTTCACCTGAACCGGTATTTCTGATAATCAGCTGTGCCGCATGATTTATATTCGCTAGAAAGCAGGAAATCCTGCTTTCTAACAAATCTAAATAGTGCGGCACAGCTGTTCCCCCCTTGCTGTTCTACTTAACTTCTTAAACCTCCTTTTTCCACGCGAAGCGTGCGTTTGGCGCGGATGTCACATGTTTGTGCAGCGTGCATTTGGTGCACACTGGGCATGCGCATACATCATTCATTTGGCGGACACTGTGCATGCACATGTGCACAGCGTGTGTTGGTGCGCAGTGCACATGTGCACACGCAGCACGTGTTTTGTGTGCACCATGCATGTGCATGCAGCAAACAGCAGAGGATTTCACCACTGGTTCATGAGTGCCAGCTCTTCCGGGTAAATCAAACAGAAAACACAACTAGATGAACTAATGCTACTTTTTTTGTAAGGCTACATTAATAGAAACTGTGTGTCTGAAACTATGAAGTTCCCACCACCACTTTTAACTGCTTGATCTATTAGAGCAGATCCTTTCAAATTTTCTTTCTCTGGCCATTAAGCCATGGAGGCTCCTGCCTCTCTTATTAGATGCTTCTCCCAGGGAGTATCTCTTCACCTCATTCCTCAAGGTCATCCAAATATTCCATTACATGAGAGCTATTTTTTCTTGCTGAACATGGGCAGTGACTTCTGTAAGCTGTGGATCATCCATATCACAATACATTTTAGGAAACCTATAAGTGCTTAGAAGCTGCCAAGAAGCAACGGGAAGGGCCCTCAGCAATTACTGTCAAAGAGCCAAAGGTACCTAGGATGATTGAGAAGATGGGAAAATGTACCTTTCTCAAGCTATTTCTCCAAATAAAATCTGTCCATATAGTACATAGATATGACACATGGAGCAGCCCATTATTTTGCAACAAATGCTGATTTGGCATAAAAGGAACATGTTAAACCCCTGAAAGCTTTGGGGAACTTGAACATATCTATTTTATATTTTGCAGCAGATTCTCTCCAATAAAAAACAAAGTATAGCTTTCAGCCCAAAGACATGCACATTTGGATGCAGTAAATTGGTAATTTTCATCTCAAGTCACTGGAAAGGCTTGAAAAAATGTAGAGTATGTAAAAGTATGTAAAAAATGTAAAAGCCAATTTCATGTTTTTATAATTTTTGTTTTTAATTGTACACTGTGCAGAATCACTCTGAGAGTGAGATGGGCAGTCTCTAAATTTGACAGATAAATAAATAAGGAATATGAGTATCCAAGGGGTATCCCGCTAAGGAGAATTTATTCCTCTTAGAATTTTGAGAGCAGCATATACCCACTAACACTGCAATCATAATACTATATTGATTTTCTCTCTACTGTAATGCATAGCAAAACATTTTCTATCAGTAGTATAGTTAGCTCATGAGAGGACATTGAAAGATTATATTCTATGTATTTCAGTTGTTAACAGAAGCAGCCATGTGGACTCTAGGTACCTGTTTAACACTGTGGCACCATGCAGTGTGCTTAACTATCAAGAGAAAATTCATTCCCCAGAGGAGTGGTTGGTAGAAGAGCAGCTTATGTTATACTCTGGAAGACTTTTGCTATAATGACTATGCTATACAATTTGGTTACTTCATTGAAGAGCTGTGAAATGTCCCCCTTTCCTCGACCACAACTGTACAGAAAGAAGTGAATGGTTGACATGCCAATAGGAATTCCTGGCCCTTTTGAATGGGATGCTTGGCCATGCTAATATGAACATTTGATACAAGCTACATTTTCATGGATACCAGTAATCAATAAAGCATACTATTTCTTAAAATGCTTTGCAAGGAGCCATGATAGCGCAGTGGTTAGAATGAAGGATTGCAGAATAATTCTGCCAACTGCCAAGAGTTAGATCCTGACTAGGCTCAAGGTTGACTCAGCCTTCCATCCTTCCAAGGTGGATAAAATGAGGACCCAGAATGTTGGGGACAATAGGCTCACTTTGTAAACTGCTCAGAGAGGGCTGTAAAGCAGTGTGAAGTGGTATATAAGTCTGTGCTATTGCTAAGGCTAGTTCATGAGAGATTGCCTGGAAGATTAGAATTAAAAGGGATAGCCACAATACCTGTGAGCTACAGGAAAACTCCAGATCAGTACATTATGGTCTCCTCTGAAAAATGCATGACAGAATTTGTAATATTTGAATTACAGTTGCTTGATAAGGAGATAGAGGATCATATAACTTTGATATAAAACCAGAGTTTTCCAAAGTCGCTTGATGGGTCACAGATAGAAAGCAGGAGACTGTGAGTTCAAGTTCTGCCTTAACCATGAAAGCCAGCTGGGAGACCTTGGGCCAATCACTCTCTCTCAGCCAAATCTACTAGGGTTGTTGTTGTAGGGAAAAGCGGATGAGGAAGATCTGCTGGATATGTTCACTGCCTTGAGTTATTTGTAAAAATGATAAAGGCAGGATATAAATAAATAAACTTAATATATGTATAAATACAGGTAGTCCTCAAGTTACAAAAGTTCATTTAGTGATCTTTCAAAGTTACAATGGCACTGGAAAAAGTGACTTATGACTGTTTCTTCACACTTGCAATCATTGCTGAGCACATTGTAAGCCGCCCTGAGTCTCCGGAGAAGGGCGGCATATAAATCAAATTTAAAAAGAAAAAAATAAATAAATTGCAGCATCCTCATGGTCACATGATCAAAATGTGAATGCTTGGCAATTGACTCATATTTATGATAGTTGCAGTGTCCCGGGGTCACGTCATCACCTTTTGCAATCTTCCGATAAGCAAAGTCAATGGAGAAACCAGGTTCACGCATCAGCCATGTTATTAACTTAACAATTGCAGTGATTCACTTAACATCTGTGGCAAGAAAGGTCGTAAAATGGGGCAAAATCACTTAAATGAATTTGCTTAACAACAGAAGTGTTAGGCTCAAAAGCTGAGGACTACGTGTAAAATGTTATTGCATAACCATTTTCAAGCAATTTTTATCCATCAGATAATAAAACTACATGAAAAAAGAAACAATCTAAAATAACAGCCATTGAAACAAGAGCCAAGCAATAATCTCAAATGAAATGAGCAGATTCAATTCAAAGTAGCAGGACTAAGACCCTGGTCAAATAAAGAATTTAGGAATCCAATGAGTGGAATGCAGTGGTGGGTTCCAACCGGCATTACTACCGGTTCTCTTCATGCATGCGCTTCATTCGCGATCGCTGTGCGCATGCAAGCAAAGCGAGCATGCGTGCCAAACTTGCGTTCCGTGCAAGCGCGTTAGGTATCTGCCCAGCTGAGGTGCCGCACCTATCAGCTGGGCTAAAAAAGAAGAAATAAAGATAGGAATAATGCGGGGGTGGGAGGGAGGGCCCAGCTCCCAGACAAAGAGAACCAGTTCGGTGATGTCAGATCGTCACCGCTACCAGCTCGGCTGAACCGGGAGGAACCGGGAGGAACCCACCACTGGTGGAATGCTCTGGGGATATAAATACCAGAGTTTAAGGCCACCACAGCTGTTATTCCCCATTGTGGTTAGCTATGTTTTAGATATGGGGGGGAGGTGGAGAAGAGAAATCATTTTTCATAATAATCTCTTCCCGCCCTCTTTTTAAAAAATATTACATCAAAATAAATCCCAGCAGGTAGCAACATTTGGCTGACTTCACCTGGCACAGATCCTAAGGATCAAGTATATCTACACACAGAGATATGCACACAAACACATGCATGCACATATCCTAAAACAGGGGTCTCCAACCTTGGCAACTTTAAGACTTGCAGATTTCAACTCCCAGAATTCTCTCCACAAGAATTCTCCCCACAAGTCTTAAGGTTACCAAGGTTGGAGACTCCTGTTCTAAAAGAAATAGTGGCAAATTTATTTGGTGTTGTTGCCAAGTAAATCATATGGACGTGTCCATGAAGTCCCTGAGAATTGAACTTTTGTTTGAAGGAGATTTTTAAGACATGGTAGGGATTTAAACTTCCAAGACAAAACCAACCAATGGCAATAAGTTCTGTCTGATTAGAGCCAGGTGTCTCTTCCTAAAATATGTACTCTATGAATATTGAGTAAAAATAGAAGTTACCTAGAAGACAAGGATGGCTGCTTGCCCAAGCATGCATTTTTTAAGTCTCTCTGTCCTCCCCCTTGTTAAACTAGAAAAAGACAAAGGACAAATCTTCAACCTCAGAATTTTATAAAGATTCAGCATTTTTCTTGATCAGTCATTTAATGAGACTGAGAAGTTTCATAATTTATGGAGCACATTTTATTTTTCCCTTTCACACATTCTCTTTCTTCTTTCTCCATGGGTATTTTAAGACCTTACTGAATAAATATTAAATGCTTTTTCCTGGCAGATGTTTAATAAAAGGCTAAAATATAACAGCTAAAAGGAAATAACTGAAGAATGAATAGATGGTCATTTTTTGAAATTCACCTTATATTTTACATTATTATCATTCTTCCTACTCCAAGAAAAGCATCCAAATGTACAAATACAGACTGGACTTTGTAAATAACTCTGAATATTACAAATAAGTGGGATACACCTCAGAAGCATTAAGACTTAGACAAACATTTTGAGGTTCATCCAACATCAGCTAAAGGCACAGAACGTATTCCTATCACAATTGTGGCTGAAAAGTCCCCTTCTGGGATGGGATGTACCTCTCCTGTTTCAGGTTTCAAACTCTCTTACACACAGTTGCTAGGTGAAAATAGCAATTTACTCAAGGTTGAATAGAAAATCAACATTGTTTTGTTTAACAGAATCTCCAAGAAAGAAAGCTTGCATGGATAGTTTTGCTTTCAGAAGGAATGCATAGAAGTCCAAATCCAATCCAAACTTCAGAGAGCCAAGTCAGCCTGTACAAAGGTCAGAATTTTAGGATATAAGCAAAATTTATAGGAACAACACATCAGTGTTGTTCCCAACAGGGAAACACAGATTGGGGCTGCAGTTTACATCAAGTTTCAGCCAACTGTCTTTAATTTTAATTAAGTGAGTCACTCCTTGCTTGACAAGGAATCTCACTGAGCATGTTTGTTCTTCTCTCTACTCTACTCCTGAGTCCAAGTGCTTCATCATCTGACTTCTCCAGATGTTCTGATGGTGCCTATATTTGATTAGCTTTTGGTGATTCCTGGCTTGGTGTCTCTTGAGTTTGATATTCCAACTGGAGCAACTTCGTCAGAATCTCAGTCCTGGGTCATGATGACACCTAAAAATTGCAATTCAAATCAGTGAATGAGTATAGCACATTTCTTAAAATAATCTTTCTCCCATGCAATATTTTCACACTTAACCCTACTTACAAATTTCCAGCCCTTTTGTCATTTTCAGCTCCTTCAAAATATGAAGTGCAGCCATTGGTCACCAAAAAGTTAGCCACCTATAATATAAAAACACCCATCTCTTTTTATCCATGAACAGTTCTGGTAGATGTAACCAGCAAAAGACAGTCCCTCAGATAACCTGGTCCCAAGCCATGAAGGGCTTTAAAGGTGTCAATCAGCACCTTGAATTGCACCTGGAAGCAAATTGGTAACCAATGAAGCTCCCGCAGGAGAGGTGATACATGTGCGCACAAGGTCTGCATAAAACTATGCAGGCCACTGCATTTTGCATCAACTGGAGCTTCTGGCCCCATGTGGAGTGCATTGCAATAGTCAAGACAGGAAGTGACTAAGGCATGAGTGACCATGAATAGGGATTGTTGGTCCAAGAAAGGGCATAACTGGTGCAAAACCCGCAGTTGCGCAAAGGCAACTGGCTATGACCACCACCTGTTCTTTGAGCAGAGTTGTGAGTCCAGGAGAACTCCCAGATTATGCACAGAGTCTGTTTGGGGTAGTGCCACCTCATCCAAGACCAAAGGTGACAATTTTCCATGGGTCAAAGAACTCCAAACCCAGAGCCACTCAGTCTTGCCAGGGTTTAGTTTCAACCCATTGCTCCCCATCCAGCCCCTAACAGCATCCAGGCACTGCGAGAGGCAGGACACGGCATCACTTCACTCATCACAGGCTGAGACATACTGCTGAATATCATCAGCATATTGATGATACCTCAGTTGATAGTGATGGATGATCTCACCCAGCAGCTTCATATAAATGTTGAACAGGAGTGGAGAGAGTACTGAGCCTTACAGCATCCCACAAAGCAGTGGGCGAGGGCTGGATCTCTCCCCTCCAGTGGTGGGTTTCAAATTTTTTTCTACCGGTTCTGTGGGTGTGGCTTGGTAGACATGGGTGTGGCTTGGTAGGCATAGCAGGGGAAGGATACTGTAAAATCTCCATTCCCTCCCCACTCCAGGGGAAGGTTACTGCAAAATCCCCATTTTGTCCCGATTAGCTGGGACTCGGGAGGCAGAGAATAGATGGGGGCAGGGCCAGTCAGAATTTTTACTACCAGTTCTCCAAACTGCTCAAAATTTCTGCTACCGGTTCTCCAGAACTGGTCAGAACCTGCTGAAACCCACCTCTGCTCCCCTCCTATCAACACTGACTGAGAGCGGCCGCAGAGGAAGGAAGTGAACCAGAATAGCACAGGGACTCCCACTCCCACTAACAGTTTTCCTTTGCACCCAAAAAAGAAAACAAGAATAAAATTTTGTTTCTACTGTTCCTTACTGTCACTCTACAACCTTGGCTTCCCCTCTCTCTAATCCTCTCTCTGATCCTCTCTCTGACCCCTCTCTCTGGTCAGCTATTTGATCATCAAAAAAATATAAATAAGTCACATTTCATTAACTCTGCATTATGTAGATACAGCCATTTTGTTTTTACTTCTCACATATTTAGCATCTTGGCTTCATTTTGATTCTTCGGTCTTCTTAAAGAAGCTGTAAACCTTTGATATGAATAACAATATTGAAGAACAGACTATTGTGAGGTATAGCTACAAAAAAAAAACCCTTACATGCAGGGGAAAAATGCAGTGATGCAATAAAGAAAAATTGCAATTGAGATGTTATACATCACCATGGAGAATGATATTTTGTTACATGTATTCTTATAATCCAACTTTAGGATATATTCAGGCAATTTGCTGCCCCCAGGCTGCACTCAATAATAAGTTTTTGAGCAATAACAGTCCTTTTACATGTACCATTGTATACATGACAGTCCTATTCATTGAAATAAACTGTTAAAACAAAATAGAGAAAAACAGAAGGAATTTTAAGGAAAAACATTAAATACAAAAGAGAAAGTACTTCATATTTTTTTTATTGGAATCAGGAAAGGTTATTGTTTCTTTATTTTACCTCAAACATTTTTTTTTTAAAAAAAAAATACCATCTTGCCAATAGAAAAGCCTTGCCAGGATACTGTAGAAAAATAATAATAATAATAATTGAGAATAAAATGCACTGAACTCACAACATTGTACAACTCACTACCAGAATAAATTAAAATCACACTTGAAACAGTGGAGGCTACAGTAGTTTTAATCAGAAAAATCTAAGAATATTACAAGGATAAACACACATGATATAGAAATGTAAAAGGATTAAAAAACCTGAAAGAGTCAAGAGACAAGAGTCTCTTGACTGTATGATGATAGACTGATTATAGATGACAGATGGTCAAAATAGAATAGAATAGAATAGAATAGAATAGAATAGAATAGAATAGAATAGAATAGAATAGAATAGAATAGAATAGAATAGAATAGAATTTTTTTTTTTTGATTGGTCAAGTGTGATTGGACACACAAGGAATTTGTCTTGGTGCATATGCTCTCAGTGTACATAAAATAAAAGATACGTTCATTAAGAATCATAAGGTACAACACTTAATGATAGTCATAGGGTACAAATAAGCAATCAGGAAACAATATCAATATAAATCGTAAGGATATAAGCAACAAAGTTACAGTCATAAGTGGAAGTAGAAGATAGATAGATACATTAGATAGATAGATAGATAGATAGATAGATAGATAGATAGATAGATAGATAGATAGATAGAAGGAAGGAAAGAATGAATTACATCAATGCCTATTTATTGAATACATTTTTAGGGAGGGTATTCCTAATTTACTAGAACGCTCCTGAAAATGTTCTGCATAACTACATGTGAAAGAAACTGGGGTGGGTCTCTGATGAACTCATAGTCCAGAAATGAATATAGGCAAAAGCATAATGTGGATCTAAATCGTGAAAATGTTTATATATTTCAAACCAGGATTGCAAATTTCGCCCCACATTAGAAAACAGGAGCCACTGGATATGGGACATTACTTTCTCACAAAAAGTACAATTCTTAGCTCTACTCGCTAAAATAGCCATTCTATTTTTTACATGTGCATTTCTAACTTTCTTTAAAAGGAGTTTCCCTTGTGGTAAATTAGATTGGAAACCCAGAAACATCCAAGAAAAAGATAATGGCAAACCACTTTTCTGCTGTTGCGAAAATAAAAACTACATGGATTTGACCATGAAATTACTTTCATGTTTGCAACACATATGGGCAACCGATTACAATAATCTGTGGATGTGGGTCCCCAAAATCAGCCTATTTCTATGCAACCATAGCTTTATGAATCTGACTTATTTATTGTTTAAGGAGAGTGTAATCCATGATTAGCCATTTCATTAATCAGGAACACTTGCTGTACTTTAGATGAAAGTCAATACCAAACTTCTTTTAGGGTTAAATAACTGCAGGATTGCTCCTCAAAACTCTCTCTGGCCATCACTTTTTTCTTTTTCTTTTTTTAAATCCAGTGTCTGCAAAATGTATCCCAATTTATGTGTGTGATCTTCAGTTTATCTAGTGTATTCTGACATTTTCCAAACAAATATTTAACCTTTTGGCAAGAACAACCGCTCTCTGTCATTCAAACATGTTGTCCAGGAGCTCTTGATAGTTATCACTTTTATAGGAAATATTTTCCATTTTGTGTATTATTGTATTTTTCGGAGTATAAGACGCACCTTTTCCCCCTAAAAAAGAGGGTGAAAATCTGGGTGCGTCTTATACTCCAAATGTAGCCCCGCCCAGCTTCTCAAACAGAGGTTTCTTTTTTTAAAAAAAATATTATATTTTTATTGTTAAAGAATAACAGAAAGAAAAAAAAACAATACAAAAATCAATAGTAAGGAAAGAAAAAAAATTTTCCCCCAACGTGCTATACAAATGGAAAAGAAGTTTTAGGAAATTGAAGTCTTCAATTCTTCCAGAAATCTCTTTGATAAGGTATTGGTGCTGATTCATCCAATCTCCCAAGTGCAAAGTCCACAAATGGTTGCCAAGTGTTCCAAAAAACATTTTCTTTGTATATACCACTTCTAATTTTAATATCACAAGTCAATTTATCATTTAATGCAAATTTCCATGTTTCATTATACCATTCTTCTAATTTTAAGTCAACATTTAATTTCCAATATCTATCAATTATAATTCTCCCCATTATAACCAAAATCCTCACCAATTCTCTTTCTCCAGTTGTTAATGTTGTTTCATTCAATATTAATAATAATATGGTTTCCAATTTCAATTTGACCCTCTTCTTAATCATTTCAAATATTTCATTTTTTATCCTAGACCAATAAAGTTCAACCCCATTACATTTACACCACATATGAGCATATGTCCCGAGCTCCACTTTACATCTCCAACACATTTTATCCACTTTATTATCCATTTGAAAAAGTCTTATTGGGGTCAAATACCACTTCCAAATAACTTTATAGTTATGTTCTTTAATCCTTATGGATAATGTCCTCATTATTCTACTGACCCAGTTCATATTCCAATTTTGATCAGAAATTTCAATACCCAGTTCTTTTACCCAATTCTCTTTCATTACCCTTTGTGAATTATTATCAAAGTTAATAATTTTATAAATTTTACTAACTAATCTCTTTGGCCCAATTTCATCTTTTATTATTCGAGATGTCAAATTTTCAAATTCCGTTTTCTTTCTACTCTCATCATTCCTTTCTTTACACTTCCTATTCCATTTATTCATTTGAATTCTTTCAAACCAATTAATGTTTGGTACTACAGTGGTTTAAAGCACCCTGTTATTAACACAGCTGCCTGCAATTTACTGCTGGTTCGAATCTCTCCAAGGCTCAAGGTTGACTCAGCCTTCCATCCTTTCTAAGGTAGGTTAAATGAGGACCCAGTTTGTGGGGGCAATAAGCTGACTTTGTATAAATATACAAAAGTATGAAGGCTATTGCTTAACGCATTGTAAGCCGCCCTGAGTCTCTGGAGAAGGGCGGCATATAAATCAAATTAAAAAAATAAATAAAAAAAAATGTTTAATTTTCCATAAATTTCCTCTTTCCTCATTTCATTTTCTATAAATTTCTATAAATTTCAACCATTCACTAATTGTTTCCACTTTCTCTTCTATTATAATCCTCTCTCTGTTACTATTTAATTTCATTCATTAAATTCTCTTTCAGTTTACCTAAATACAATACGTCTGGTATTATATTTATATTTATATTATATTTATTAAATTTTTATACCGCCCCCTCTCCCGAAGGACTCGGGGCGGTGAACAGCCAGATTAAAAAACATACAATATAAACATTAAAATACATTTAAAACAAAATTAAATCCAAAATGGCTCTCCAATTTAAAACGCCTTATCCATAAACCTATAATTAAAACAAATTTAAAATTTCCACATTAAAAGGGGGAAGATTTAGGCCAGGCCAGCTTGATGAAATAGAAGAGTCTTAAGCGCGCGGCGGAAGGTGCGCAGATCCGGGATCCTCCGTATCTCTGTATTAATTTTTTTGCTACTCTGTCCCAATTTTTAGTCAAACTATTTAACCAATAATTACAAATTTTAACCTTACCTTTAAAATTTTCCAAAAACCATTTGTAACCAAACTTCTTTATTTCCTTTATTTCCAAACTACCCCAAAGTTTAACATCTCCATTTAAAATTTTTACTACTGCTCTATAATAGTATAATAATTTTGGAATTCCTAAACCACCTTGTTTTTGGTTCTGATACCACATTTTCTTAATCAAGCTTGGTTTTTTATCTCCGTTACAAAATTTATCTAATTTTTTTGATATACTTCAATGTCCTTCTCAAACAGAGGTTTCAGAGGCTGAAAAAAGCATCAGAAACAAAGCCTCAGAAAAGAGGCCCCCAAACAGCGCTTCAGAGGTTTTTTTTCTGAAGCTCTGTTTCAGAGGGTATCAGAGGCAGGAAAAAAAGTTTTTTCTGAAACAGAGTTTCAGAAATTTCAGAGGCAGAAAAAAAAGCAAGGCACAGAGCTCACAACCAAGGAACCTGTTGCTAAAATTCACCTCTGGGAACAGTTGATTGTGGGGTATTCCAGGAGGCCGATCCACCCGCCAATCAGCTTTTTTCTTATTTTCCTCCCCAAAAACTAAGGTGCATCTTATACTCCAGTGCATTTTATATTCTGAAAAATACGGTACCTTTTTTTTATTCTCAAGGAATGATGAAATGGTATCTGCTTTTATGATAGATTAGTAGGATCATAAATAAGAATTTTTATCCTGACCCCATTAGAAGATTGCAGACCCTGACTGCTGGGGGAAAAAAAATCAGACAGTGTAGAACAGGAAGTGCGCATGTCACAGCACCCAAAGCAGTTTTTAATGTGAGCATATTCATAGAGTGCATGATTGGCAAAAGAACATTTTTTGCTACATAGAGTACATGGGGCAATAGGTCTACATATAGAACCCTCCGGCTATAAATGCATAAGGAAATGGGCCCAAATTCATTTGCAAAGATAAATGGTCTACAGCTGTCTTTTTAGAAATGAGAGATTTACACAGCATTTCAGAAAGGTCTTTCAATCTGGACATTCTGCTGACTAGCACACTCGATAAAAGTGATGATCACCAAATGGATAAAAATTAATGAATTAATTCAATCATTAAGCCCTAAATATAATCAGGAACCAGGTCTACTTTGAAGAAATAAGTGCTACTGTGAGCAATGCAATTTGGAAGGGTTTCCTTCGGTGTGGAAAATGTGTCTCAGATTGTCATTAAGAAAATGATTCTATTTTAATTAAAGAAATAGAAGCAGTTTCACTGGGGCTGAGTGCAAATTTCATTCCATTCATTTTGCAAACTCCCTTATAAGCAAGCAGGAAAGAGCATGAGACAAAAGGCATTCTACACTGGAAGAACTCCATGTGTGGATAAACGGATACATTTATCCATACATAGAGAGGATGCTGACTGATTCAGACTCAATTTACTTGGGTTTGATATTTCTAAGGTGCAGAATTAGGCTGCCTCCAATTTGCTTTCTGATTCACTCCACAAACAGTTGCATAGTACCTGGGAAGAGCTATACTGGTATAGGCCGATTGGAGTATCATCAGTTTAATATTTTGCATATTACTGCAGAAAACAATACTCTACTCCAGAGTTCCCAAATGTTTCTCATTTTGCAAACTGACGGGGGGAGAGGGAGAGGGGATGATTCCATGTGAGCAGCTGGCAAGTGCACCACAGCTCTATTTGTGTGAGTGGCATGCACGCACACCAGCCATGTAAATGGAGCATATATGCCTGGGCTCACCTTTTGCTTGTACAAGTGAGGATATTTGTTCCTTGGTGCTCTCTGAGTTTGCTTTCTTTCTTGCAGATGTTTCATTACCCTTACTAGGTAACATCATCAGTGCTGCTAAGGAATGCTGTTTGCTGTCAGTTTATATTCTGGCATCTTGCCTAACTGTGTGAGTTGTGGCAGTCTTAGGGATTCTTTGTTTGGGCTGTTTACTAATGGCTCTTTGGCAGTTTCTTGATTGGGGTATTGCTTACTTGATTGTTGGTCTAAATTTGACCTTGGAGATAATCTATGCCAGGGGTGTCAAATTCAAGGCCCGGGGGCCGGATCCAGCCCATGGGGTGCTTAGATATGGCCGGTGGGGCCACCCTGGAAACAGGAAAGGACTGGCCCGCTGTGCCTCTGCCAGCAAAAACAGAGCTCGGGAGGACCGTGTGCAGCCCTTCAGAGCTCTGTTTTCACTGACAGAGTTTTGCAGGAGGCTGTCGCAGCTGAAAACGGAGCTCAGGAGAGCTCCGTTTTCATTGGCAGACTGCTCGGGACACCACCGGCACCCCTGACATGAGTGATGTTGAGCTGGCCACACCCACCCTGGCCATGCCCCCCCCCACTGTTGTGATCCGCCAGCAGCCTGCAGAGCTGAGAGTGGAGTCGGACAGCGATGAGGCTGAGGAAGAACATGGGCCAATCCTGGAGGCTGGGGAAGGCCTGGATGAGGGCTCTGCATTGGAGGCAGAGATGGGGCTGGGGCCATCGGGGAGTGATGTGCGGACTTCGAAGCCTCCAGAGGCTGACAGTAGAGAGGCAGAGGAACAGGAGGATCCTGTTCCTAGTGCATGTATGAGAAAATCTGCCAGAAGGCAGGAGCAGCTAAAGCAGAGAGGACGACTCGGGAGTAGGGCCAAGAGATGATTGGCCCCTCCCATAAGGTTTAAAAGACCAGCAACGGCTCTTGGCCTCTTTGCCGGAAAACAATGTTGAGAGAATTGCTTCTTGTTTCACTGTATTCATTTCTTGTTGGCATTTTCTGCTTCTGAACTTTTGCCAAGAAAAAAAATGCCTTTGGCAGTTTGCCTAATTATCCCAAGATCTGTAATAAACTGAGGAATGGTGTTTTGAAGAATTTGCTTTAATTTAGTTTGGACTACACTGAGAATTAGTTAATTCTCAGCTATTCTAATAAAGTCTGTTTGTTTTCGAATAGTTTGTATTTAATACTAACTACTTGGACCTGGGTCACAACACCCACCGCACAAATGTGTCAAACACAACCCTGATGCAGCCCTCAATGAAATCGAGTTTGACACCCCTGATCTATGCTGATCTGAGTACTGATTACAGATGGAGTAGTGCTGGAGTCTTTTTCCTCTTTTGGGCTGGTTGATTGTCTCTTGCATAGTCTATAGATGTTGTTAATGTCTACATATCTATTGATGGTTGATTTGTCAGAGTATCAAGTGAGGATGTGAGTGTGCACTCGATGGCAGTTTCTATGGCCTGGTTGCAATCCCCTCACAGCCCACTAGTGAGCTGCGGCCCAGAGGTTGGGGAACCCTGCTGTACTCAAGGAACTACTGAGAAGGAAACCATACACCCCACTCAAAACTGGCTACTGCATGTAAACAGGGACAAAACCCCATACTCATTAGCACTGATTATGTTACTTAGCTGGGTAATATTTGCAAGCAAACAAGAAAGCTCAGAGAGCACCAAGGACTCTACAGATATAGAACTGACACAATTGCCCATTATGGAAAAAGAGATGGTCACACATAACTTTCAGAGGTGGTATTAAGACAGTTCGGACCGGTTCAGGCGAACCGGTAGTGGAAATCATGGGTGGGCCTGCCCCTGCCCAGCCTCCGGCTCTACGCCATCCTATTTAGGCATGTTTTTGAGGCTGGGCACATGCACGGAAGGCACACGCACAAAGCGAGCATGCACATGTGCGGCAAACCAGTGCTAACAAAATGTGAAACCCACCGCTGATAACTTTCCAAAATAGGAAGCTATGATGTTTGTGTTAACTAGACCTGAAAGAAGAAGTCATAAAAATATTACACGTTAAGTTAAAAGATCACACAGCAACAAAAATTAAAATTGGAATATAGTCTTGTAGCCATTTATCAGGGACTGCAACAGAGTGTGCCAAACAGAATTTGAGAAAAACAATCTTGCTCAAGCAGAAATATATTCTTCCTTTCTTAAAATAGGTTTGGAAGTATTATATCGTGGTTTTTTTTTTTTTCCAGTGCAGCCCTTAACCTAAATATCTTTCAAGGAAGAGAAGCCACATATTTATGACAATAAATTAGGATCAGTATAGTACTGTGCAAACAAAACTATAAGATGTGGAAATTAAACACCACCCAAAGAAAAACATTTAAATAAATGTTATGACTATCCTAAAAGCAATGTAAAAACCCATCTTGAAAAAGTAGAACTTAACTCTTTTTCTACAATCAGAGAGTGGGTCTATATAGGACCTCCAGAGCTATGATTCCTTGAGAACTTACTTTTACTCTGAATAAATGCATGATGTCTCAAGTTGATGTTTCTAATTAGATTACAGCAATCAGGCGTTTCTTCAGAAGAAATGCTCTAACAATTTATAATGACCTAAGACCCCTAACATTATTATAATCTATTAAATGAAGAATCAATATTGTAGGTGCAAAAGAGAGAGAGATGGGGGGGAGGAAATGGGAGAAAAAGATCAGAAAGAGAAAGTTCTCTGTGTCGAAAGAAATGTGCTGCTTAGTTCTATTAAATGAAAAGAGAGAAGCATATTGTAGCATTTTACCTAGAAATCCAAGGGCAATTTTCAGTGGAAACTAACACTTGTTAGTTAGAATCGCCAAAATACTAAAGCAAAAGACTTCATTTAATTCGAAATGTTTGGATGGTTAATGATTAATTTAGAAATCCCTGAGTGGCGATCATGACTTCTCCAAAAACAGCTTTTGTTGCCAAATGTCCAAACTAACCCTTGGAAATGCGAGGCCATTAGAATAATGTTGCAGTGCACTGCAGGGTTGCAATCGAAAGGAAATTGATTTGGATGCGCTGTATGATGAGGGGGTTCACTGGTAAGTACCTAGACCAGTGAGGAATGGAATTTCGAACTATTCAACAAAGTGGACCAGACTTCATTAAAGTAGACAAAGATATTTGGTTCCTACATTTTTTTTAGACCATGCAGCAGAATCTACAGAGAATTAGTTTTTTCCGGTAGGGATCACAGTTCGGAAGAAATAAGAGAAACAAACTAGAAGTAGACACTGTGTAAAGAGAACTCCAGATTTTTATCCACTTCTCAGAAGAATATAAAAACATGTTAAAAATGTTTGCTAGAGAACAGAAAGCTCCTTAAAAAAGTGACCATTGTAATCTGGGTTTGGCGAGCACACATCCAATATCACTTGCCTATTTTCATAGCGTATATTTGTTGGAAATTGCTTAGTTGTTTACCTTTAAAAAAAAAAATCACTCCTCAATGCTGTTCTCATTTTTTACCTCCACAGCCTCCAGAAACACTCTGCCGGCCAAAAACAGGCTGCATGGAGGCCCCAGGAGGTTGCCACAAAGCCCATTTTTGTCCGGCTGCAGAAGGACTGGATTGCACTGGATTACAATTATGTGGCCTCAAGTAAGTGCCTGATCTGGATAGAAAACAAGCAACATCCTATGTTAATACTACAGTCTAGTGCCAGATTTTACATACTGTAGGTCTGTTTAATCTACAACCAACAATCTATAATTGTCAGCCATTTCTATTTACTATCCTGGAAATTTATCTTGCTGTTAGATCTTGTATTATCATGTTATTTATGCTATTGTATTTTTATTACTAGTTGAATAATAAAAATACAATAGTATAAATAGATTTTCTGCCTGGAAAAACAATTTACTATTAAACAATGGGGTATAAATTTAAAAATAAAAAGTGTAGTGGAGCATGAAGAATAAGTAATAAATGTTTGCCAGTAATATCTGGTAGAAGAGCTAGGAAAATGGTTGTAGTAAAGAACTGTGGAAAGAAAGAAGAGAAGAGAAAAAAATGCATCTAGAGCTTGTGTCAAATGACCACCATGGCTACCCCCAGCCCGGTCATGCCCACTATGACCATGTCCACCCCCATCTGCACCTCCCCCCCCAGCCCTCTGAGGTCAAACACAACCCTGATGCAGCCTTCAATGAAATTGAGTTTGACACCCTTTATATATGCTTTATACCATTGCAGACAAATGGTTGTCCAATATCTTTTTTAAAACCTCCAGTGTTAAAACCTCATCACAAGCACCTCCCCCACAACAAGGGAGTATCTTTGGAGGGGATTTTTATAATGGTTGGTTGCACAGCCACTCAGGTTTTTAGACTGCAATTGACATTTTTCTCCATCAAAACCTTCCCAAAACCTAGGATACACAGATGTTGTTGTCTGATGGTGTTAAAGATATCAGCTACTGTTATGCTTATGAAGGAGATGTATATAAGTTATTATATACATATTTGAAAATATCTACAGACTCCTCGCATCCTGGACATAAACTGTTTCAACTCCTACCCTCAAAACGATGCTATAGAGCACTGCACATCAGAACAACTAGACACAAGAACAGTTTTTTCCCGAATGCCATCACTCTGCTAAACAAATAATTCCCTCAACACTGTCAAACCAGTTACTAAGTCTGCATTACTATTAATCTTCTCATTGTTCCTATCACCCATCTCCTCCCACTTATGACTGTATGGCTGTAACCTTGTTGCTGGTATCCTTAAGATTTATATTGACTGCTTCCCTATGACTATAATTAACTGTTGTACCTTATGATTCTTGACAAATGTATCTATTCTATTCTATTCTATTCTATTCTATTCTATTCTATTCTATTCTATTCTATTCTATTCTATTCTATTCTATTCTATTCTATTCTATTCTATTCAAGCTATTAATCAGGTCCAGACCACAAATGACGTAGAACATTGTAGCCAAAGTTCGGTTCTTTCATTGCACAATAGACACAATCTTTCCAGACTCAACCCTTACTACTTGCATCTTCCCAATGGAAATTCTAGGGATTTTCTATTTTCTTCCTCTGTGTCCTATCCAGATCCAAGTGGTGTTTTCTCTTGTTTCATCCCTTTCCTTGGAATGTGCTCACTCCTTCCTGGGAAACTGCCAGTTCACTGTAGTCCATCACAGTATTAGACTAAGATCAAGGACATCCATGTTTAAGCCTTCCTTCAGCCATCAATGCTCACTAGATTACTTTGGCCAGTCGCTTTACTAAGCCTAATCAATCCTGCTAGGTTTTATTGGGGGAAAATTGATGGAAGGATTGCTATGTATACTGCCATGAGCTCCTGGGAAAAGAGGAGATATCAATTTAATGAGTTATAATGAAAACCTGGGGAAATGTTCCCAGCTGCTATAAATAAGACAGATCTACATGGGGGCAGCCCAACAAAGAGATTCTTACATTCCCAAATCAAGTACATTTAAATACCAAATCACATATTGGGTTAAATGGATTTTTTTTTAAAAAAAAATGTCCCTATTTGGGGAAGGAGTTTTCCCAGTAGCGCTGTAGTCTTGGTAAGGATATATTGACTCAGTCCCATGCCAGTAACTAGTGTTTTAAAAAGTTCCCACTGGTTATCTCTCTGTGTGTGTATGTGTGTGTTTATGTGAGTGTGTATGTTTATTGACTAAGATGGAATTGTAGCAAAGCAATATAGGCTTCCACATTTCCATATACCCTCTTCTATAGACAGTTGCTTTGGCTTTTTTAAAAGAAAAAGAAACCACTCAGACAGAACTACAGGATTGTATTTCACCTAATGTGTCATTTGGCCTTGAATCCTATTGATTTCTCTGGAAAAGCTGTACACATGTATCGAACCCTTTTTCATAGTTTAACTAAGGTTGGCTAAATGGCGAAATGTATGTTAAATACAAATGTGGCTTCATGCCCTCAAGGACCTTTTATGGTAAATATCAGACTGCATTGCATTTTATAAGTTGATATGGTGATTCCCCCCCCCCCCAGGATTCACTTCCTAATGACTTTCAGTAATTAAATTTGACATGGCATTAAAACAAAATGTGGGCTGGTAAGCTAAAAAAAAACGTAATTAAATCATTTATATAGCTATTACATTTCTATTAGTTTGAAAATGTAGAGAGGGCAATGTGTAGGGAGACCTAGTTTCCAATGTTTTCTGCATCAGGTCACTCAGTAGATGCCTAGAGTCAGGCGCTATCACAACCCAACCACTCTATAGGATTATTGCAGTGATAAAATGAGTGAAGACACACACACCTCATATGCATTGCCTTTCACTCCCAGAGCAAAGCAGTATATAAATGTAGCACAGCATTATGAATATATGCAATATGTATGCAATAAGGACTTTAAAAAGCTATTTGAACATCAAAAGCATTTGATGAATCACTGGCTTAGTAAGCAGAAATTTCAATCTTAAAACACGCTTTATAGATATATTTCATCTGCCAAGGTACTGCATGAAAGAAGATTGTGAAGATTTCCTCTGGGAGACCTTTAATATTTAATTTTATTTGTCGGCTTGACATAAAGCAGCACTTCAGAACAGTAGGTTTAATTTAGTTGTGATGGGTCTGATTTGGAAATAAATAGTAGGGAATTTTAAACCTCTGAATGGATTGAAAGGATGTGTATGATTTGCTCAGATCACTTTTTTTGATTTTGTTTTTTTTTAATGCAGGCAGTCCTCACTTAATGAACATTCATTCAGTGACCGTTTGAAGTTATGACAGTGCTGAATAAATGGTAGCTGTGACGGGGCCTTGAAATTAGGGCTGTTGCAGCAGCCTGTAGTCATGTGATCAAAATCTAGGTACTTAGTATTTATGACCGCAACATGTGTTTTGATTCCCCCCGCCCCCCATATCTGCCTTTTTGGCCATCCTGCACTCCTCCACTGCTGCCTACCCCCTTATGCTTCCAGGTGACCTCTGCTTTCTTCTTCTTTACACTGCAGATGAGACACTTGCTGTCCCTTCCTGAGGCCAGCAGGAGGAAGAAGATTGGTAGGGTTAGTGGTGGTGAAGTGTAGATCAGCCAAAAGCCAGAGATGGGGGATGAGGCAAGTGTAGCAGCCCAGGAGAAAATCGAAGGTCCTTGTCTAACAAAGGCATGATCCTTGCCTATTGACCACAACTGGAACTATCAGAACTGCCATGGCTAAGAGGCGTGGTCCTGTGATGTTTTACCTAATGACCACTTTGCTTTGTGATGGAAATTCTGGTCCCAATTAGCATTGTTAGGTGAGGCCTACGTGTAATCCCAATGCAAAATACTGCTTCAAAAATTAATAAAAAATGAATAAAAATGAATAAAAACACAGAAAAATTAGTTTAAAAGAAATTATATAACATTCTAAGTTGGACTTTGGCCTTGCTGTGGATCCTACTAAAGGCTACTGGGACCAGATCTGGCTTAGTTATTTGGGAAGAGTTGGATCTCCTCAAATAGACAGAGTCCTCAGAGCTGTTAGCTCAGCCACCTGTGTGTTAAGTACATGCTTTTCTGGCTGGTCAAGATTGCTCATGAAGGAACGTGTGGTTAGGTTCTGGTAATGGCTAATTCCTCTTTGAGTGGTCCCATCATCATTTAAGAAGGGAGTAGTTCACCTCCTCCATTGCTAGACCCCATTGTCTTGGACAATTTCCATCCATGTTCCATCCTTCCTTTTTAGGTGGTTGTCCTGCCGCTTCAGAGGGCCATGGAAGAAGCTGATTATCAGGACGTCTTTCAGTCAGAGTTCATGCTTGGAAATGTGATTGAAATGACATTGATCATACTCTTGGATGACTTCTGGTGGGAGCAGGATGGGAATGGTGAACTTATACTTGCCCTTCTTGACTTCTCAGCAATTTTCAATACCATCAGTCATTGTATTCTTCTGGGGCTGGGCAGAATAATCTTGTTCTTATTCCCCTCTTTCCAGGCGTGAAAAGCTCCCGGTTCGGACCGGATCTCCTGATCCGGTAGCAATGGAGGTGGGTGGTTCAGAGAACCGGTAGCAAAAATCGCTGCTGGCCCCCCCCCCATGCCCAGCTAAGCCGCACAATCATCAGAGGCTTTTTTTTTTTACTTTTAAAAGCATTTTTTCTACAACCTCTTCGACTGAAAAAATGCTTTTAAAAGTAAAAAGAAGAGCTTCTGATGATCGCGCAGCTTAGCTGGTATCGTCAAAGACTTTTAAAAGAAAAAAACCTTTTTTCTTTTAAATACCTCTGACCATCCAAGTTGGGTTACCTGATCATCAGAGGCATTTAAAAGAAAAAAAGTCTCTGCCGATCAGGCAACTCAGCTGGGATCGTCAGAGCCTTTTGAAAGCATTTTTTTTACAATGTCTTCGCTGAAGAGGTTGTAGAAAAAATGGTTTTAAAAGTAAAAAAAAAAAAAAATGGCTACACCCACCCAGTCACATTACCCTCCCACTAAGCCATGCCCACAGAACCAGTAGTAACAAATTTTAGATTTCACCACTGCCTCTTTCCTTCCAGTTCTGGTTGGTGTTGATGGGAAGGGGAGAGATCCAGTTCACAGCCCTTCCTTTATAGGGTGTGGCAGGGCTTGCTACTTTCTCTCCTCATTTTAACACCTACATGAAGGTGCTGAATCTCACAGTTTGGGGTGAGATATCACCAATACTGCTGATGATACATAGTATGACATCTCTATCCCAGGCTGTTTGAGTGATATCTTAGAGGTTCTGTCTCACTGCCTGGAGGCTGTGGGGGCCCAGATGGGATGCAACAGGCTTTTAGTTCAACCCAAATAATACCACTTGAGGTTTTGGACTTCCTTGTTCCAGTAACACTCCATCCTTGGTTCTAGATGTAGTGACGCTGCCCCAGATAGACCAAGTTTGCAATCTGGGGTTCTTCCTGAATTCTGCTTGAGGACTAGATGGCAGACATGGCTAGGAGGACTTTTGCACAACTTTGGGTCATGCATCAATTGCCCCCATTCTGGGTCCAAGAGTCCTTGCTCAAAGTCACTCATGTCCTTGTGACCTCCAGATTGAACTGTTGTAATGTCACTAGGGGTGACATGATAAGCAGGGTTCCAATATCTCAGGGGCTGCCACAAAGAAGAGGAGTCAAGCTATTATCCAAAGCAGGGGTCTCCAACCTTGGCAACTTTACGACTTGTGGACTTCAATTTCCATAATTCCTCAGCCAGCATGTGCCTGATCCAAGCATTGGAGATGCCTGATCCAAAGCATCCGAGGGCAGGACAAGAAGCAATGGGTGGAAACTAATCAAGGAGAGAACTAAAGAGAAATTTCCTGACAGTTAGAACAATTAATCAGTGGAACAACTTGTCTCCAGAAGTTGTGAATGCTCCAACACTGGATGTTTTTAAGAAGAGATTGGATAACCATTTGTCTGAAATGGTATAGGGTTTCCTGCCTAAACAGGGAGTTGGACTTCAAAGTCCATTCCAACTCTGTTATTCTGTTCGTTCTGTTCTGTTCTGTTCTGTTCTGTTCTCGTACTCTACCTGGGGTTGCCATTGAAGTGAACTCGGGAGCTTCAACTGGTGCAGAATGCAGCAATATGGGCAGTTAATGGTGTTGATGTTCTGGTCCATGTGATAGCATTGTGCCATGAATTGCATTGGCTTCCAGGATGCTTCTGGGTGCAATTCAAGCGGCTGGTAATAAACTTTAAAGCTCTTCATTGCTTGGGACTAGGTTATTTATGGAACCAGCTCTCCCCATTTGTTTCTATCCATCCTACCCAGTTCAGCAGGAGGGGCATACTGAAGAGTCCCTTTTCTGTTGTGGTGCCTGCCCTGCCTTTGAGGTTAGGGTAACCTTGATTCTACCTGTATGACAAAATCGCTCAGATCCGGGGGGATTTGGACTCTGACTGGGTAGATCCGGGCAGAGTGACGAGGAATAGTCTTGAGAATGTTATCTGGAGGAGTTTGATGCTGTGACTCCCGATGATGTGGACAGGATTTTGGAGAGACTTAGTGTGGCCACATGTTTACTGGACCCGTGTCCCTCCTGGTTGGTACTGCCTTCCCGGGAGGTTACACGAGGCTGGCTCCAGGGTGTTATCAATGCTTCGCTGAGTGAGGGCCACTTCCCCGCTGCCTTGAAAGAAGCGGTGGTGAGGCCTCTCCTCAAGAAGCTGTCCCTGGATCCGGCAATATTGGCCAACTACCGTCCTGTCTCCAACCTTCGCTTCATGGCGAAGGTTGTGGAGAGTGTGGTCGCGCGACAATTCCCACAATTCCTGGAGAAAACATCTTATCTAGATCAGGTTTCAGGTCTGGGCACAGCACGGAAACGGCATTGGTCACGTTGGTTGATGATCTCTGGAGGGCTCGGGACAGGGGTTGCTCCTCTGTTCTGGTCCTGTTAGATCTCTCAGTGGCTTTTGATACCATCGACCATGGTATCATGCTGCACCGTCTGGAAGAGTTGGGGGTGGGAGGCACTGTGTTGCAGTGGTTCTCCTCCTTTCTCTCTGACCAGTCGCAGTTTGTGTTGGCAGGGGGGCAGAGGTCGACCTCGAGGCCTCTCATCTGTGGAGTGCTGCAGGGATCGGTCCTCTCGCCCCTTCTGTTCAACATTTATGTAAAGCTGCTGGGCGAGATCATCCGTGGCTTCGGGGTGAGATACCACCAGTACGCTGATGATACCCAGCTGATCTCCACCCCAGGCCACCCCAATGATGCCCTTGAAGTGATGTCCCAGTGCCTGGAGGCTGTGCGGATCTAGATGGGGAGGAACAGGCTCAAGCTCAACCCTTCCAAGACTGAGTGGCTGTGGTTCCCGGCATCCCGATATAGTCAGTTGACTCCATCACTGACTATTGGGGGTGAGTCTTTGGCCTCCACAGAAAGGGCTCGCAATCTGGGAGTCCTCCTGGATATGCAGCTGTCCTTGGAGGAACATCTGACAGCTGTAACCAGGGGGACCTTTTGTCAGGTTCACCTGATTCACCAGTTGCAGCCCTTTCTTGATCGGGATTCCCTGTGCACAGTCACTCATGCCCTCATCACCTCTCGCCTTGACTACTGCAACGCTCTCTACATGGGGCTCCCCTTGAAGAGCACCCGGAGGCTCCAACTGGTCCAGAATGCAGCAGCACGGGTAGTGATGGGAGCAGCATGGCGCTCCCATGTAACACTGCTCCTGCGCGAGCTGCACTGGCTCCCAGTGGTCTTCCGGGTGCGCTTCAAGGTGCTGGTTATCACCTTTAAAGCACTCCATGGCATCGGGCCTAGCTATCTTCGAGACTGCCTGCTGCTACTGACGACCTCCCATCGTCCCGTGCACTCCCACAGAGAGGGCCTCCTCAGGGTGCCATCAGCCAATCAATGTAGGCTGGTGACCCCCAGGGGGAGGGCCTTCTCTGTGGGGGCACCTACCCTCTGGAATCAGTTGCCCCCAGAGATAAGGAGAATCCAAGACCTTAGTGCCTTCCGCCGGCTTTCCAGCAAGCCGGGCTGGCTTAAGAAGAAATTTTAAATGTTTTAATTGGTTTGTATTTTTAATTTTGGGCCAAATTTATATATATATTTTAATTGTTTTTTAATATTTGTATTTCATGTTTTTTAATTCTGGCTGTACACCACCTTGAGTCCTCAGGGAGAAGGGCGGTATATAAATTTAAAATAAAATAAAATAAATAAATAAAAATTGGCCTTTGGCAAAGCCCTAAAAACATGGTTTTATGCCATGATCCGGGATGCCAGGAGTGTAGTAGAGTCTACTGTTTGGTTTTGTTGTTGGTCATTTTATGAAGTTCAGCTGCTGTGTGTTTTGATTTTATGTTGTGGATTGCATTCATTTTTAATCTATTTTATTGTAAACTGTCAAAGTCAAATATGTAAAATGGGCGCTATATAAAATACCGTAAATAGATATATACAGCTTTCAGGAGTGCCAACAAGAGGGGGTAAACATGAATCACATGCTTTACATGCACATAAAAAAGAAGAAGAAAAAGTTTTAGTCACCGAATTGTGCCTACCATTTTAATATCATTGTCCCAGAGAATTCCTCCTACATCATTTATTAATGGAAAAGTACCAAAGTAAATACATTCCATATATGACTTTATGTAAAGAATGCTTATCAAATGTCTGCTTCCATAAATACAACCCTTTTATTCTCCAACTGTAGGAGATGATTAGGCTGATCCAAGAGAGGAGTCGAATGTGTCATCAGTTAGGAGTCACTAGGCTCCCACAAGAGGCTGAAGTCCAGTCCCCCATGAATTCTGTGTAACTCTTATCTAGTGCCAGATTCGTGTGTATAAGTAGTATGAAATAAACTCATGGAGTTTTTTTTAAACCCTATTCTGGCCCTTGGTTTCTTGTACCTGATACAACTCCAATTAGCAATAGGAATAGCACTTAGACTTATATACTACTTCAGCCCTCTCTAACTGGTTTACAGAGTGAGCCTATTGCCTCCCACAATCTGGGTCCTCATTTTACCCACCTCAGAAGGATGGAAGGCTGAGTCAACCCCCTGACCCAGTGAGAATTGAATTGCCAAACTGCTGGCAGTCGGCAGAATTAGCCTGTAGTACTCCATTCTAACCACTGCGCCACCAGTTGAAATGTGCATTAAAATTTGAGGTGCTGTTTTCTATTTCTTTCCTGGAGTCAAAAAGCAGATCTCAATTCCACCTTTTATTTTACATCTGCCAAATGCTATAAACATGTGTTGAAAGGAATTAAGGGACCACTACATATCTATCTATTGATCCATTTTACTGATTTGTGTTTTCTTTATGAGGCAATCAGCAGTGCCTTACCTGCAATTTTATCTATGAAGAATATTATGCTTCAGATGAAGTTAAGAATACTTTGTTAAATTATCTCAGTTTAATTGAATCTAGAGCATTCAATTAAGACACCTTTTCAAAATGCTTTCCTGCTCCCTGGTTCTAGATATGATGTATATTCTCCCTTCCAAGGTATTCATGGCTCTTACTTGCTTTGAGCTGATAATTTTGGATGCCCACAATTGTCTGCCTACAAGCACATTTGCCAATGATTTACATGTCCTGCTGCACAAGTGTTTCCAACTCTTGTATAGCATCTGTCAATATGTCAATTGAAAATTGCTCAAGGAGATATTCCCATTTTAATTGATGATAATCTACCAAAAGCAACCTCTTCAAAACTACCAAACTGGAATGAATGAAGTATTAAGAAAGGATGGTGCTTACAGAAACTCCACACTAAATTCTCTTTCCTGCCTCCTCCGTTTTCAATATTTTATGTTAAAGGCAATAATCTAAGGAAAGGTTTTAACTGCAATTGGAATCATTTTGGTAATTTGCTGGTCTAGAAATCAGTTAATCTGCTGGTCTAGAAATCAAGAGATTGTGAGTTTTAATCTTCCCTTAGGCATTGGGCCAGTGATTCTTTCTCCGCTCAATTATTATTATTATTATTATTATTATTATTATTATTATTATTATTATTATTATTATTATTATTATTATTATTATTATTATTATTATTATTATTATTATTACTATTTATTAAATTTTTATACTGCCCTTATACTGCCAAGATTAAAATACATACAATATGAAAATTAAAATAATTTAAAACATAATTAAATCAATTCACCTCACAGCATTGTTATTGTTATTTGTTATTGTGATAAAATGTATTACCTTGAGTAACACAAAATAAAGGTGGAATTATAGGTAATCAATGAATGAACAGTTAAAATTTCCCTGTTAAAAGAAAAAATGTACAAATTTGGAGTCTGGGTGGTATGCAGGATTTGCCCACCAAATTTTAAATTTTAACTGACGTACAAATGCACAAGTTTTCACTTTGGAAAAAAAATGTGAAGGTGTAGAATGGGAAACATTCTGATTTAGGATTAGCAACTATGAAAAGTTTTTTGGAGTTTTGATGGAATGGAAGCCAAAATGGAACATAATCACAAAATCACTAAAAAAATTTTTTAGAGGGCATCAAAGGGAATATTTTCCAAATCAAAGAAGTGATGGTCTGACTTTATTCTCTACAGGGTCCCATCTTAAGGAAGATCCAGAGAAACTGGACCACCTACAAACAAGGCCAATAAGGCAGTGGTGGTTGCTACCAGTTTGCCCCAGTTTGGGCGAACTGATAGCGGTGGTGGTGGGAGGCTCCGCCCACCCACCCAGACTTCATCAAATATGATCTGTGCATGCGCAAAGGCTTCTGCGCATGTGCAGAAGGGGTGTGCGTGCAAGTGAAGCGAGCACGTGTGCACGAGCGAAACAGTAGCAAAGGTAAGCAAAACCCACCCTGCAATGAGGATGATCAGATGATTTTGCAAACTAAGTCCAAGAGAGAAATAGAAGGAACTGAGATTCCTTAGCTTTTTTTTTTAAAAAAAAAAAAAAAGATTAAAAATATGAGAGCACTCTTCAAATCTACAAAGGATGTGGCACAAAAGAAGATCAAGATCTGTTCCTAGAATACAAGAGAGACTGAGGGAACGGTGCATGATTAGCCTTGAGGAAAGACAATCCAGGGGAGATATTTCCAGCCACCTGAAGGACTGCCACGTAACAAAAAGGTCAAGATGTGTTTGCTGCTGTCTTAGTTTACATGAAACATGTTCTGAACACCCAAGAAAGCAAATTTCAGCTAAGTGTTAGGGAAAAAAGTGTGTAAATGAAAGAGCAGTTCAACAGTGGGATGAATGATTAGAATTATGTAAACCTCCAAGGGGTGCTTTTCTTTAAGGAAGGTTTGATCAGAGCAGGTTTTTAAAGTGATTTGACAAAAAGCAGGACACACGCAAACAAACACACACACACACACACACACACACACACACACACACACACACACACACTGGAAGAACTGGCCACATCTCTTTCTTCTTTTCAAAAAGATCAATTTCTTTGCCTGTGAACAAGTTCCATTTTTGACGTAACCTACACCTGACCCCTCAGAAGACCCATCACCCTCACCTGATGTGACCCACACCTTACCCATCACAAGAACCATAATTAGACCAGCACAGGACCCTCACCTGATGTGACTCTCCCATCATGAAACCTACTGACCACATGAAGCTCTTATAAGCAGAAGAACACCAACACAGACATTCCCTAAATTCCACTGAAGATGTTACCTAGCCTGGTAATGAAATATTTGGAAACCAACACACAAACTCAGAGAACAAACCTCCACCCTCACACACCTGTCCATTCATCTTAATGTAATCAGCCCTTGATTTATTTAAAAAAATTATTGATAGATTTATAAATCCCATTTTCATGTAAGCATGGTTAGAATTTCTGCCTTTAGTAGGGCAATGGCTCTTACTAAACTGTCCTACCGGGAAGTAAACTTTAAATAGAGGCCATTCCATCTTTTTTCTCCTCCAAATAAATGCAGGTACAATAATGTTTTTATAGATATGTCAAATAGTATTTGAATTGAAAAGTGGAATGTATTTTTTTAAAGTTTAAATATAATTTAAATAAAACAGGTATCCTAAAATTATTAAATTTAAAAGGGAAGACAGAGCAGAAAAATGCAAAAAAAAAGTTTTTTTAAAATAAAAAAAGTAAAATAAATGGATAATTTCAATTTTTTGTGTTGCTATCGTGAGCCATGGTGGCGCAATGGTTAGAGTGCAGTAGTGCAGGCTACTTTTGCTGTCTGCAATTTGGCAGTTCAAATCTTACCAGGCTCAAGATTGACTCAGCCTTCCATCCTTCCGAGGTGGGTAAAATGAGGACCCAAATATGCTCACTCTAAACCACTTAGAGAGGACTGTAAATCACTGTAAAGTGGTATATAAGTCTAAGTGCTATTGCTATTAGGTTTTGAGTGAGATATAAACTTCCTCCCCACCTCCCTTCTTTCCTACCGTTCTACCTCCCTACCTGTTTGTAATTTGGTTGTGTTTTTTTATTAAAAAATATGACACTTTTCCTGTCTCCACTAACAATGTCTCCACATTTCAGTCATTTAAATTGTTGGCATTGTCTCACTCATTCCATTGCTCCCTAATTCAACAGATCCAATTTAACATTAAAATAAAATCATAGTCCGGCCACTCATGTAGCATGGTAAATGACTTGTTTCCTTTTTTCTGTTTTACTCTGAACTAGTGAAAATACATGCTGAATTAGAAATGCCAGGCAAGATAAAAAAGCAATCTATATAAATACATTTAAATTCAAGCCTTCAAGCTTTTGTGTCAATCTCTCACATGTTAACAGAGTAATATGCACAGCATTCCTGTCTCCCTTGCCTTAAAAATGATCTTTTATTTATCCATCCCAATTGGGGAGACTATGCCAATCAATGAGACATAGTTATGGAAATACAGCTCTTCTAGATATTGTCCATGGCAGCTTCCATTAACTAGCAAAGCCCATGACTGACGTAAAGTAACATAAGAAGAAAGTGAGTTGCAGTCAGTCAAATTCACTCCCTAAGACCCACTAGCTTCAAGCTCCTTTTGTAATCACCTATCTTAAATCAACCTGTCTTCCTGAAAAACTATTTGTATTTAAAAGCCAAAGACAGATGTAAAACTAAAGGACTTGACTGAAAAGCAGGAAGCATTTTGTGGCAAACTGTGTAATACAGAAAAAGATACATAAGACTTTAATATTTTGGGGTGTGTGCGAAGAGGTGAGTGAGATTGAGAAACTTGAAGAAATCAGTTCAGTTGATAGCAAATGTATTTTTCTTTCCTTTCCTTTCCTTTCCTTTCCTTTCCTTTCCTTTCCTTTCCTTTCCTTTCCTTTCCTTTCCTTTCCTTTCCTTTCCTTTCCTTTCCTTAAATGTATTTACCATATTTTTTTTCAGTTACCACACATTAAAGGAAAGCCGTATAGTCTTTCAGTTTATAAGGAATTTATAAGGGATTATTATTTAATTATGATCAAACCAAGATGATCAACAAATGTGTTTCACTTAGATAAAAAGAGCAGCACAGCAAGATAAATAATTGTTAGGAAAAATTATTTATCAGAAGTGCTTTCCTAAATTCCTGAGCACACTTAGGGGTCTTTTTTTTGGGGGGGGGGAATGAGAATTGTGGAATTAGTAATGTTCTAGAAAAGGTATTTCATTAGAGATACGCAGACCTCGTGACTCTTCCTTGATGCTTTTATTATCTTTTTCCTATCAGACTTAATGGCTCTTCTTCTTCTTCTTCTTCTTCTTCTTCTTCTTCTTCTTCTTCTTCTTCTTCTTCTTCTTCTTCTTCTTCTTCTTCTTCTTCTTCTTCTTCTTCTTCTTCTTCTTTTTCTTCTCCTCCTCCTTCTCCTTCTCCTTCTCCTTCTCCTTCTCCTTCTCCTTCTCCTTCTCCTCCTCCTCCTCCTCCTCCTCCTCCTCCTCCTCCTCCTCCTCCTCCTCCTCCTCCTCCTCCTCCTTCTTTTGTAATATAATATTGAAAACAGTCTTCTGCTTCTGTTTGTCTACTTCATTTTCATGGTACTTTCACTTTTTTAAAGATTTTCTTTGGCTAACTTACTTGAATGCATTCCTTTGTTTTGTGTCATACATCTCTTCATGATTCTGCAACTTTCTTGTCTGAACAAAAACCACAAGTCAGGTTATGGAGAATACCAACATCTTTCTTTAAGATGAAATTGTATTACATGGACTGAAGACACTTTTTTTCCTACTGAGTTGGCCATCCCATCCATCAAGATGTGAAATCAGCCCTCTCACAATCTCACATCCAATGGAGTAAACCAACATAAGAAACTAAGGAGATTTCAGACTGCTTATAATGAGGATCAAGATACTTCTACCTGTTTTTTTTTTCCAGTTGCTTCATAGCTAAGTTAATTAAAAGAACTTTGTAAGTCATCCACAAGCTTTCCTGCTATGGAGGAGAGGAGAGGAGAAGGGAAAGGAGGGGAAAGGAAATTTCCCCTTCCTCCTTCACAGTCACAGAAGCATTACATTTTACATGAATGGGTAACATAAAGACTGCCGTTTTTATTTAAGGACATTTTCCCCATAGTTTATGAAGGAGAATTGGAACTAGATAGTAATGTCACTGTCAAAAAACATTTTTAGCATAATCACTGTGATGAGGCAGGATGAATTCCACTGGTCAGAGGTCACCTTTCCTTTAAAGAACTAAGGCAGTTTTAGTGTTGAATCACAGCAGTCCGTGGGTACGAGTCCAATTTTTCAAACAGCTTGTAATAGCATCTGTGTCAAAGGCTCTCACGAAGAAAGAAAATTAGTGTTGAGAGAAGGATTAATTTTAGCGGAGATGCCATGAATGATTGTCAGCTTAATGATGAGTCTCAAGAGTGCCAAATAATCTAACTGCAAGTGAAAACTCACAGTAGCAGTAGCTATTGTTTGTGCCAAAAGATAGGGTCACTTTTCCACAAGCCACCAGCAGTTCAATTTGCACCATGGCATCCATTTGTATAATTAAAGAACCATCTGAAACCTTACAGAGTGTCTTGGAAAAGCTTCTTGAATTATTATCATAATAATGTGAAATCACAGCTGCCAGTTCTTTAGCTGGTATTGGCCTTCATATCATCATGCTTTTCCCAAGAACCTAGGATGCCATAATGTATTGGCATAGGATTATGTGCAGATCCAAGCAGTGTGGCCTTTTGCATTTGACTGAATGGAAATTTTGTCAATGTGCTGATTTTCTAAGAGTTGCCCAAGATTTTTTTGGCACTCAGTGCGCTGAAAGCCTTTGGGACTACCATGACCAGTTTATGCCAGAATTGTTCACCTTTGGATTTTATATCTTCTTTCAAATTATTGTTATTACTAATCTTTCTGTTTCTATAATGTGCTCCATTACCAGAATCCTTTTTTTTTCACCCAAAACAAGTGATTTATTATGCAGTTTTCCTAGTTTCTTCTTCTTGACCCAAGGACATTCTATCAGGCTGGCCAAGCATATGAGCTACCAAATAAGAGGTTCAATGCTGGATCAGACCAAGAGCCTCTGTCATCCAACATTCAATAGCAACCAGGTACATTTGGAAGCAGCAGAAGGCTGAATAGGAGGGATTGACATTTCTCAACAGATGGTATTTAAGGCATAATTCCTGTATTTGAGGAGATACTCTATACAGCCATCAAGAACAATAACAACCTATAACCTAATTTTATCTTAATTTACCTGAAAATATTACTATATAGCCCAGGACTCATCTTGAAGGGTGACAAAACATGAAGAGTATCATTCTTTTCTTTTCTTTTCTTTTCTTTTCTTTTCTTTTCTTTTCTTTTCTTTTCTTTTCTTTTCTTTTCTTTTCTTTTCTTTTCTTTTCTTTTCCTTTCTTTCTTTCTTTCTTTCTTTTTTTTTTTCTTTCTTTCTCTCTCTAGGCTTTAATTCCCACAAAATGTTTTACTTTTTTATAGCAAGTTTTACTGGGAATGAGTTGGAATGTTTGCTCCTATTGAACTTGCTGTAACACAGATGTGAACATCTCGTGGAGTCTGATGGTCACTTTTTTCCAAGGAAAACACTGGAAGAGGGAAAAGGAGGAGAAGGAGAAAAAGCTGAAACAAACAATGATAGTGAAATTCCTATAAATGTAAGGATTGCTTGTGTCCAATAAATTTGCATTTAAAAAGCTGTATTAGGAAAATTAACATGTCAAAGGACAAAAGCAAAATGATTAGCATTAAAGAGGCTTTGGGCAAATTATATTAATAATTACATAACTTAAAGGGCAAAAATTTCTATTGAAGAAAATCTATTAAATTGAAGCAAATCTATTAATATAAGAGGAGTAAAACCAAGTCAAGTTATGTTCAGGCCAAGATTTTTCCTTTATGATAACTGATTTCCATTTCAGATAATGTTCCACTTGTCAAGGACTGTCCTGGAACCAATGGACCTATCATTTCCTTCTCTAGTATAGAAAAAAGCATATTCCTGTTTTACACTATCATTATTTTTTTTTTTTAATTTCAACTTTCCACTTTCTTTCTTACAGTTCTTATTTTGCGCACATCCTTCTTCTCATCTATCTCTTATCTTTCTGGAAGAAAGGCCCTTAGCAAGTGAAATGTGCAGTTTTGGTGTATGTGCAAGAGAATTATTTATTTTCTAAATTATCTATAAGGAGCCGAGGTGGTGCAGTGGTTAGAGTGCAGTACTGCAGCTACTTCAGCTGACTGCTAGTTCGGCAGATCAGTGGATCAAATCTCACCAGCTCAAGGTTGATTCAGCCTTCCATCCTTCCGAGGTGGGTAAAATGAGGACCCAGATTGTTGGGGGCATTATGCTATTTAGTATACTGTCTTTGGTGTAAGCCACCCAGAGTCCTTGAGAGTGGGCGGCATAGAAATATGACCAATAAATAAATAAATAAATACATATCTGCATTTTCTTTGTGGTTGTGTAATGTGCAACTAAGATTTTGGAGGGGGAGTGCCAGGTAGTTTCTGTGGACTGTGAGTCAGGAGTGGAGAGGCCAGGTACATCACAAGGGTTGCTGGAGGAGCAACTGGATGAATGTTAAAGTAAAAAAGGAGAGGGACAGCTGCAGTGGGAGAGTTCAGAGACCCCACTGGAACCACAGCTGGAGATGAGCTGGCATTGCCTCCTTCACCAGGTCCACAAAGTGGAATGGAGGCAGGCATAATGGAGGTTGTCAAGATGCACAGAACAGAATGGAGGCAGGCACAATGGAGGTTGCCGAGGTTACCAACAACCACCAGGGAAATCAGAAGATCCAGGCAGTTCAAAATGTACATAAAGATTTATTGCAAGCTTAAGTTCTGTACAAGAATCTGAGCTACTAACTCAGGCCAAAGGAAATGAGAGGGAGTTAAGAAAGGCATTCAAGGTGGGCTAGACTTAGATCTTTTGTGTATGTACAGGGACTCATGGCTTATGATGTGTTTGGCCCCCTCCCTCAAGTTCAGTTGGTCATTTCCTACAACTACTCATGAGGAGGTAGCCTCACTCCTCCTAATGAGCTACACCAATGAGCACCTATTTAGTCTTGCAAGTGGAGCAGAGGATTGTTGGAAACAATCATGCATTCTCCTTACATGCTTATAGCAATAGCACTTTGCGATTGCACTAAGACATATACTGCTTCACAGTGCTTTACAGCCCTCTCTAAGCAGGTTACAGAGTCAGCATATTGCTCCTAACAGTCTGGGTTCTCATTTTACCGACCTCAGAAGGATGGAAAGCTGAGTCAATCTTGAGCCAGTCAGGATCGAACTGCCAAACTGTTGGCAGTCGGCACTCAACAGAATTAGCCTGCAATATTGCATTCTAACCACTGTGCCATCACGGCTCTTCATATAAGACTTCAACTTGTAACTTCAGTTTCCTGGATTGGTGCTGTGTTCAACTGTATACCTAAACCTCAGACTTGTTTCTTGGACTCCTACCTTGGATGGATCCTATGTGTAGACTTTGAACTGGGCTTGGATTCCTACTGAACTCAGTAATCCTGTGCCTACTACTACAGCAGTGCTGAACTCAAAAGAATTTTGCACTGGGTATGAGCAGGGAGCCTGGCAAATAACTGTCAATAAAGTCCTTAACAATCCTGTGTGTATTGTGCTTGTGGACAGGAACAGGACACTGCAGCTGCAATAGATTTAGGACTGAAACACCCTCCTCTCAAGCTCCATGGAATCTGCTTATTCCCAAGAGGAGGCAAATAGTCTGGGGATAATCTTGTGTTATAGGTAGAAAACAATAAAGTAGTCAGCTTGAACTTTTCACACATAGATCTGGTTGTCTGAATTTGACATTATCTCTGTCCAGGTAAGTATGTAGATATAATGGGGTAACACATACTGAACAAGCATGGTATACAGTTCTTCATACATATTGTCTAGAACAAGGGTGTCAAACTCAATTTCATTGAGGGCCACATCAGGATTAGGTTTGACATTGGAGGGCCAGGTGGGGGCTGGGAGTGGCCATGGTAGGCATGGCCATGGTAGGCATGGCCATGATGGGCATAACACAGGACCATACCTCTGCAGATATGGTTTTATAAACTTATAAAAATAGGAAGTCCCTTCCGGTTGGCGCTGGGCGATTCAGTCGGGGAAATGGCGGGGCTCCTATGAGCCCCGTGAAAACCCCGATTGGCGAGCAGGTATGCCAGCAGGTCTGCAGACCTACCCTGTCCTGCAGGGATAGGGGAAGAGAAAGGGACTCCTTGGACGGCCAAGAGGAACAGGCAAGTTCCTCGGGGCCGGAGGAAGCCCTCTGAGCTGCCGGCGGGGGAGCGGCAGTCATGGCAACTGCCTCGAAGCCTGGGCCAACCGGAGAAAGCACTGTGCTGGAGGAAGAATGGAAAGTGAGAGTGAGGTGTTTGGAAGCCGGGTAAGTAAGACCAAACCCAGGCGGGAACAGCATTTAAACTGTGGATATTGATAAGTGTGCCCCAGCCTTAATCAACGGCTACAGTGTATTGGGGCAAGAAGATTTGTAAAATACCTCTTTAAAAGGGAAAGACCCACCAAAGGATTATGGATTCTACTGCTAATTTGGAATGATTGCTTGTTTGGAAAGTTATAAATTTTGAAAACTTTTCTTTTTTAAACGAGAATGGATTATTCTTGAAAGAGAGAAAAAGGAAAGAGGCGATAAACAGGACTTTTTTAAAACAAAGGGAAAAGACAAGCAGATAGCTTTGCAATACACAAAATGGAGACTGAAGAAGTGAAAGTGTAATTGCTTGCTAGCAGCTTGGAAGAGAAACTAAGTGTCTTGTTATTTTAACTGGATTACTCTGGCAACAAATAAGGAACTTTGATTTTGGGGGATACTCAATTTGTCTATTGGAAGCTTTATTGATGGAAAGAAAAAAGAAACAAAATAAAATAATTATAACTGAATTAACAAGCACAGCAAGAAAAGGAAAAAAAGGTGTGGCACTAAAAGAAGAGATTATGATATTATATATCGAATGATATAAAAGAATTAAACTCTATACAATTTTTAACATTGACAATATTGAAATTGAAAAAGAGTAATTTTGGACAGATTGGAAAAAGATTTATAGTAGGTTGCAAGATAAGAAAAATAACATAGCTTGACTAAAATGGAAATGTAAAGCTTAATGTATATTTGAAGTCTGAATATTGATATGAGGTATTATACCTTTTTTTGTTTCCCTTTGCTACTTTTCTGATTTTCTTTCTCTTTTTGATACTTTCTTTTTCACTTCTCTATTTCTGCTTCTCCTCTTTTCTCCTTCTTTGTTTTTGTTTTCCTTTCCTTTTCTTTTCCACCTCTTACTTCCATTTCTTTTAAATTGGATTACATTAACATATATATTTGGTTATGAAATAAGACTATAAATGATTGAATGAGAATATGATTTTCTAAATGCTCTAAATGCTTAAATGAATTTTTGAGATGTAAAATAAATATGAAGTAGACGACCTTAAAGGGAATTTATAACCCAGGAGAAAATATATGAGAAGATATTTGTTAAAATTTATGCTGAGTCAAATTGTGGTATTGAAAGAGCAATTTATGTAATATGTGAATTAGTTAAAATGAAATAGCTAAAACAACAGATGTAGGCGTGGAGGAAAATATGCTGGTAACACCAGCCAAATAAGAGAAGGAGACTCGGAGGAGAATATGCTGGAAATCAGCCAAAACAAAACATGCTGGAAATCAACCAAATAATAGTGGGAGGTTTGGAGGTGACTATGCTGGAAATCAGCCAAAATACAATACATTGGAAACTAGCCAACAAGGGGTGGAGGTATGGAGGTGATTATGCTGGAAATCAGCCAAAATAAAGCATGCTGGAAATCAGCCAAACAAAAGCTGGAGGTATGGAGGAGGCTATGATGTTAATCAGCCAAACAATAATATGCTGGAAACCAGCCAATAATAGGAGGAGATAAGGAGGAGGATATGGACTTTGAGATAAATCTGAGAATATGAAATATGTAAAACTAAAGGTAAATTGGTAAAGCTTTAAGGTTTAAAGATCTGATGAAGGGGTCAAGAGATCAAGAAATATGGACTGAATTTTGATTTATTAATTGAAATAAAAAATAGAGCTGTATCTAAGTTGAAATTAAGATGTGTGGTTAAAAATTGTAAGGTAAATAATTAGATTAAGAAATTAGAATATTTCTTTCTTTTTTTTTAATGTTTTAATATTGATGTTAAAAGATGTAATGAAGAGAGCTTGGAAAAGAACCAGAGATAATTGAATTTATAAATGAGCATAATAATGAATTAAATAGGTACCTGGAAATTAAATTGGTGATGATATAGTAGAATGGTTCTGATCAAGATATTAGAGTTTTATGACTAAAATTTTTTCTATGTTTTGACTTTGAATTTTAAAAGATATAATGGGAAATTGTGAATGGAGCTTTTTCAAAATGTAAGCGATTGTACCTATTCATGACCTGATCAAGACTTCACTCTCGAAAGAGATATATTTTATGTGTTATGTTGAAAAAATAAAAAAATATTTTGCAAAAAAATAAAATAAAAATAGGGAGGTGTACATTTCTGTGATTTTGTTTTTTTAATACTTGATCTACTTGATCACCTTATGAAAGAGAGACAGATCAAGAAATTGACTCCGTAGGAATGCTTGAACTATAAATTATTGACATAGGCTATAGTAGCAGAATCCTGCAAGCCTGAAAGGTAAAATATTTTACATTTCCTCCCTTTTATAACCTTCTGAGTCAAGGACGGCCTCCTGCAGAACTCTGGAGACCCCGTTTTGGGCCTGGATGCCCTCTTGGAATGCTCTGGAAGCCCCGCTTTGGACCAGGACGGCCCCCTGGAGTGCTCCGGAAGCCAAAAGTGGTTGCAGAGGGGGTGCACACACCCAGTCCGCATCCCATTTTTGCTAGCAGAGGCACTGTGGGCCAGTCCTTTGTTATTTCCCACAGGCCATATCTAAGCACCCATGGGCCAGATCCGGCCTGTGGGCCTTGAGTTTAACACTTCTGGTCTAGAATATAGTTTCAGCTATACATATATGACAATCATTTGTTTAATAATCAACACATGAGCCTGGTTACAGTTAGCAAGAGGATGTGTGCATTTTTTTGTTTAAGAAAGTCAAACAATTCAGAAAATTCATTTTGAAGTGAGTGATTTTGGCCTGGCTAATTAGTGAAAATCCTCCTTCCATCATTACAAACATACGCACACACACGCACACATACGCACTCTTTTTTATTGTAAGAAGTAGCCCCTCTTGCCAATTAATGAAAACATTCTTTTTGAAAAGAATTGTTGCCAGTCATTTTTCATACCGGCGTACTAGCTATTGTTATAAACTCTGAGTACAATTATATTTTTAGAGAATGAACCCATTAGAATCTGTCATCTACATCACAATGATAGAAAGTTTATTTCTAATCTTCGCTATTCCCTAGCTGAATAGGCTTTCATCTGAAGAACAGAAAGAAACAAATTGTTCTCCAGTGTTCAGAATGAATATGATCTGCTCGCATGTATGTCACCTTTGGCTCCTTGTCTAAGCTGATGTTCCAATTTCCCTGTGCAATATAAGCACAGTATAAGAGCTGAGTCATATTCATATATCAAGTATGCTCAAATGTATAACAGGAGCCATTTGCTATTTCCCTTAACTTGCATCATTTTCAGTGTTTTAAGTAATCCACTATGTTATATCGTTCTTCAATGTAAAATGCTCTGCTTTTTAGTAATTTCTAAACTACAGATTAACATGTTTTGTAGGATATTAATCATAACTCTGTAACTAGGAATAAAAATTTTCCCAGGTCTTAATTGTCCTAAATGTCTTAACATCTTTATTTTCTTATCTCTTTAAAGAAAAGAAGAACCATCCGAGGCTTGTGCATCCAGTAAGATCATGCAAAAACAATACTCTTATAGAGTAGTACATAAAATGAAATGGTTTCTGTTACAAACTCTAGGTAAATAATATGTCTATTATTATTATTATTATTATTATTATTATTATTATTATTATTATTATTATTATTATTATTATTATTATTTAATCTTTGGTGAGATTCACAGCCTTTGAGACTGGTTAATAGCTCAGCAGCTCGAGTCCTAACCAAGGACCTAGGAACTGTTAAGGTATCGTCAGAGGATGTAAGCTGTTCCGAGTAAGGTGGTTTTTTGTAGAGTCAAAATGTTCAAGTCCGGTAAATTTAGAATTTCTAAATAGCGAGGTAGCCCTTTGAGTATTGCTCCAAGGGCTCCAATTAAAATCGGGACAACACACGATTTCTTTTTCCACAGTCGCTCAACTTCAATTGGCAAGTCCCGGTATTTGTGATTTTTTCTTGCTGCTTATCTTCAATCCGTGCATCACCAGGTATTGCAATGTTAATGAATCATACTTTTTTCTTTTCAACTATTGTTATGTCAGGTGTGTTGTGGACCAAGTGCCTGTCAGTCTGAATCCTGAAGTCCCACAAGATCTTGAGTTTCTCATTCTCTAACACTTTCTCAACCTGATGTTCCCAATGGTTTTTGCTGTACTCAAATCCAAACTTCTGGCATAATTTCCAGTGAATGATCTTAGCAACGCGGTCATGGCGTTATAGGTAGTCAGTTTGTGAAATTTTGCTGCATCCACTGATCAGGTGGTTGACTGTCTCATCTTTCTCATTACAGAGGCGGCATTTGCTGTTGGTGGTAACGTGTTAAATTTTTGCCTTCATGCAGTTTGTGGCTAGGGCTTGTTCTTGAGCTGCCAAAATAAAGCTTTCTGTTTCTTTTTTCAGTACTCCTGATCTTACCCAGTTCCAAGTTCATTTCTGGTCAGCTTTGCCTTCAATATTTTTCAAGTATTGGCCATGCAGAGATGATGATGATGATGATGATGATGATGATGATGATGATGATGATGATGACGATGATGATGATGATGATGATTATCATCTCTTTTATTCATTAAACATGAAACTCGGTCAACTGAACATTTAAAAATGTGTCACAAATACCATTGACTGGTGCTAATGGTTGATACGGCTTGCTGCCAGCATCCTAGGTATCAACCAAGTATCTTCTTAAAATATATGATGTTCCGAGTAGCACAGTTCTTTTGCAGTTCCTCTGGTGTTATTGCAGGAAGCTGCGATTTCTTGATTTGTTTTGTAAAATTCTTGGACATGGTACCAAGTGCCCCGATGATAATAGGTATCACGGTTACATGTTTCATCCATAGCCGTGTAATTTTGATGGCCAGGTCATGATATTTCTTGATGTTTTCCCATTCTTTTTGTTCAACTCTGGTATCTCCTGGTACAGCAATATCAATAAACTGTATGTTTCAGCCCTCAACAACCATGATATCTGGCGTGTTATGTTCCAAATGATGATTCGTCTGTATTTGAAAGTCCCACAAGATCTTCACTCTCTCATTTTCGATAACTTTTTCCACTTTGTGCTCCCATGACTTTTTGGATACAAGTACATCGTATATTTTACATAATGACCAGTGGATTAATTTAGCAACTCGATCATGTCTAGCTTTATAATCAGTTTGCGCGATTTTGCTACACTCACATATTAAGTGTGAAACAGTTTCAACTTTGTCATTGCAAAGTCGGCAGTTTGGATTGTCAGTGGATTTTTGTATCTTCACTTTCATCACATTAGTTTGTAGTGCTTGTTCTTGAGCAGCAAGTATTAAACCTTCCGTTTCTTTCTTGATGGTTCCTCTCTTAAACCATGCTCATGTCAAGTTATGATCACACTTTCCTTCAATGTTTTTCAAGTGCTGTCCATGCAGAGCTTTGGTTTTCTATCCATTTAATCTGTCATCCAACTGTTTTTCCTTATATTCTGCCTTTGTTTCTGTTGTTTTTTAAATGTTCTTCATTTTCACAGCCTGCAGCAATCTTTCTGTGCTTTGGTTCACATAATCATTCAAACTTCATTTTTCTTCTTCTACAGTTTGATGGATTTGCAATAGCCCTCTGCCCCCTATTCTTGGCAGGTACAACCTGTTGGTGTCACTTTGTGGATGTAAAGCATGGTACTTATTCAAAAGTTTATTCCAGTATTGAAGTAGAATACATTTTCTGAAGTAATGGGCAATGTGATTGTGGAGAAGGTTTTTGTCAGAGTTTCTTGTAAAATTCAAATCCAGAAGCACACATAGATAACTGATTCAGCTGGATTCATATATACATAATAATACATGAAGATAAATGCACAATACCAATATAGAAGATTCTTCCAATGTAGCAGTTACAAGCAAAACACAAGGCAGGACACAACAGTTAGTTTCACTTTTAGCAGAGCAGACACGTTTGCAGCTTCAGAGCTCAGAGTTTAACACCCACTCTGGTTTCAGTTTCGTTTCTCTGCACAGAATCAGAAGCTGCAGACTAAGACACACCCTGGCTCCAGTCTGTCTTAGCTCCCAATTGGCTGATTTAGTTGCTATGCCTATTCATTGGCTGACCTTTTTACCATGTCTTCCCAGTCATGAATATTCTGACAGTTTTCAAGTGGGAAATTAAAGAAAAACAACCAGCAGGCTACTTAAATTGATAAGCAATGGCAGATAAAAGCTTTAACAGAATAAGAATTACAATGATACTTTAAGAGGGAGTTGCAAATCTGAAGTCAATCTCAGTAAAATACCATTTTAGTGGTAAAGTGGTGTATAATAAAGCAAGGCCATTGAATGCATAAAACAACACACAACTGATAAACATTTCTATAGTTCTGACACATAAAATGAAGAATTTATGTCATCCATCCATCCATCATCCATCTCTATGAATCACAAACCAGGGTTCTGCAAAAGAGTAACCACCTTCTCTGTCTTCTCTATGTTTTAATAGCAAAGTTTTTTTTTTCTGTTCAAGTATTTTAAATAATTAGAAAGTTATATATCTCTTTATATTTACCACACAGGAAAGTTTATGCATTGATAATTCCTTATGTAACCACTAATATAAACTGGCCATAAATGAAAATCATTTTGCTTTTTATATATATTTATAGATTTTTTTTTCTTTCATGCACTTTTTAAAAACTATCTCAATCAGGACCCAACCAAGGTCATGAATCTTGACTAGCAAATTCATATAATTTGATTTCTCTAGGATGCTCTAAATTTGAGCTACTACCATTTTCTTGTTAATGTTCCTTAAGAAATGCATGTTAGAGGTAGAGCTGACTATGTAGATCAGATAAGGAAATAGACTCCACAGAAAGATTAGGGCCACATTTAAAAACAAGATAGCCTGACTGTGAGCATTTTTTTTGGGGGGGGCTAAGATGAAGACCATAAAAGCAGCACAAGATTCCTCTCCCAGAAACTATTACCAGTCATCTGCCATCTAGTCAGTTTTTCACACTCATTTGTCCTGCTTTTTCATGAACTTGAAAAAATGTGTAAATCCATCAATTTAAATACACATTTCTGTTTTGTTATGTTAAAGCTCAACCTCAAATTATATATCTATCTTCAAATACCTACTTTTTAAATGTAGAACCCACTGGTGCTATCTTTTCATATCAAAGAACTATGTACTGCCAGTCATCCTCAGCTCATGTTTCTTGAAAAGAATAATAAAATGTAAAATCTGACTAATAATGGCACTATATTCCACATGTTCTTCGAGGATGTTGAGACTGAGTCACATTATTTCAAAACAAAGATGAAATGAGCAACCCCTGTTGTGAATTTTCAAAACAGCATGTAAGCATTCAATATTTAGCAATCTCTAAAAATATCCAGAGATTTCAAAAAGTTGTAGATGTCATTCGGTGATATTTTAAATATGAATGAGGTGAGGGGGGAAAATCTTTACAAGATTAAAAATGTGTTTCACTGAAAATAATTTTGTAACTAGCCTTAAACCTAACCCTAACCCTAACTCTAAACAGATAATTAATTAGAAGTTACCAGAAAATGGTTTTATTGTATCAGGGATTTTACTTTACAACTCTTTTGTAAGTTTTTATATATAATAATTTGTATTAAGAATTACATTATACTGATAAAATTAATATAACTACAAAACATATGAAATAGAAAAATAAAAAATAGAAAAATAAAAATTGCAGATGGAGAAAAAAGAAAAGAAAAAGAAACCTTACCTCTTGTTCCCAGAAAGTATGGTGAACTTTAACAATTTATCACCATCTTTTAAATTACAATCATTTCTTCAGCCCATATCCTACCTCATTCTCTAGAAACAATCTGTAAAGTCCTGTCATTCCAACTTCATTAGTAAAAATCCATTAAGGTTTACTGAAAATAATGATGTAACTATTACAAACTATATCTGATAAACCCACTTTAAATTACTGCTTTTACATATATACTGTATTTCACTTTCTATTTAAAGATACATCTGTCACTTTAGACAAACCAAAACCTTTAAAACATTGGCATCTGATTCTAATCAATGTAAATGCATTAAACATTGCCAGAAATAACCCATTCTACTTTAACTTTGAGCATATAATTCAGCTTTATATTTTTTCCCCTTTTCTCACAACCATCTTTAGCACAGGGTGGTTGAAGCAGTTTGTGTTCCATAACCAGTTCTGAACTGGATTGAATTGGATCTAGAGCAGGAGTGTTAAACTGGTGGCCCATGGGGCAGATGTATCACACCTAGGCGATGCCCACCCCAGCTCCACAAATGGGAAAAATGTCGCAAAACATCACATGATGGCAACGTGATGCAGCAAATTTGTTACCTGTGACCTAGAGAATCAATTTCATCCAAAGGGGCCTAGAGTTGATCAGCCACCACCTGCTGAAGCTGAAAAAAAAAAAAAGAAATTATAGTCCTGGAAAAAAGATATGACTGTTTTAATTTGCTGCACGAGTGAGTTGCACTTAGGTGTTGCTGATAGGTATTTTAAACCATCTCTTTCAGGGATGGTATTCACTTACCTTTGCTACCTGTTCGCAAATGTGAGCATGTGCATTTGCTTCGCTTGCATGCTCCACGCGTGTGCAGAGGGTCAAAAATGGGATGTGATGATGTCCAGGCACGTGGGCAGAACCTCCTGCAGCCGCCATTATCGTTTCGCCCAAACCAGATAGAACTGCCTGACTACCACCACTGATCTCTTTTCAACTAAATTGGAGGCACTACATAATGCTATCATTTATATTCTGCTTATCAATTTGTGAATAAAATATAATATTTCAAAAATACTGGATGTCTTCATTTCTCTCATCCAAAGGAAAATAATCCTCCACTGTTCCTGGGCTTCAGTTTATCCGGAAGTTACATTTTATCTACCGAAAGATCATTAAGGTGATCTGTACAACAAATTATGCCCTGAGGTTTTCTTTTACTTATCTCTGAATAATTGCTGGTAGAGAATAAATTAACATTCCTAATGCTCCAATATTAATCTAAATACATAGTCATTAACTATTTGAGCAGCTTTTGTTATAGGTACGGTCTTGGACCATGCATATTTAAATGTTGCATAGTCAAAAAATCTTGTAAAAGAAATGAACCAAAATTGTAGATCAAGATGGGTGGGATCTTAAGGGTGAGACTGAAAAGTTTCAATCTCTTTCTCTGATGGGGAATACAGCTGGCTAATCATGAGGGATATGATTAATGAACCATCATGGATGAATCATAGATCTTGGTTATACACAGCATCAGATTTCCCCCAGCACCTTCCTTTCTCAGAAATACTGTAGAACGGGTGGGTTTATAGCGAAACCGAGAAACAACCCAGACATAAAGTATGGATGACTGATTAAAGTCAAGTCTCCTTCAACAACTGCAGAAAGCAGCAGTGAAATCCGTCTGGATCTATCTGGCTCGTGCAAACTGGTAGTGCCGGTGGCAGGAGGCTCCACCCACCCACTGGGATATCATTACATCCCGCTTTTGAGCCTCTGCCCATGCACAGAAGGCTCTGCACATGCGCAGAAGAGGTGCGTGCGCTCACACTCCCGAACCAGTAGCGAAGTAAGTGCATTTCACCACTGCCAGAAAGTCAATGTAAATGAACCTTTGCTCCCACACCAATCTTACCTTTTATTAAGGTTTCCTCAGAATGTGTTCTCTAGATGTTTCCTTGTGAATTTTTGGAGAACTGGAAAGCTCACACTAAAGACATTCACATACCGTTTTCTTAAATTTCAAATATCGGGTATAAATTGTTGATTATATCAAGCATCTGAATAATATTTAAGTGCTGCTTTCACTGTCCCATTATTATTAGTCCATATGTATATATTCTTGCTAGCTCCACTTATTTGTTTGGTATATATTTTTGAAATAGGTGTGCAGATATGCATATTTCAGCAGAGAGAGCCAATTTGGTCTAGTAGTTAAGGCTTAAAATTGGGAGTCTGAGTTTTAGTTCTGTTTTAGCACAAAACCAGTTGGGTGACCTTGGGCCATTAATTTTTTCTCAGCCCTTGGAGAAGACAAGGGGAAACTACTTCCAAAATCTTGCCAAGAAACTTGAAAGGACTAGTTCAGGAAGTTACTAGGATCTAATATTCACCCAAAGAAAGAATAACAATAACATATTGTAAGGGGGTAAAATTTAAGATTGGGTAACATCTGGCAAAACTTACCTGATAATGAACAATCCAACAAAAAGGGCAGCAACAAGCAAATATAGAACAATTATCTGCTTACCAACAACTTTCAAATTGCTAACTGGTGTGGTAGCTGATGAAATCTAACAACATTTATTTGAAATCAAGCTCTTTCCATCTGACCAGAAAGGAAAGTGCCCAAACAACAGAAAAACAAAATATATCACCTTCTAATTGACAAGATAATTTTGAAAAACTGCAAGAGAAAGATGGCCAACATAAATGAATCTTGAACTGATTACAAGAAGGCATCATACTCTCTACTACATGATTAGATAATCAAGGGGAGTCAGTAGAAATATCAGAAGCTTAGTGCAAAGATCAATGCACAGTGGAAGTTGCTGGTCAATGGTGATAGAGTGGGAGAGGTTACTATCAAGAGAAGTCCTGACAACATCACAATTGCAAATTGCAGATTTACATAGAACAGTTTACCTCCTGCAACAGTTCCTTTAATATTATTAAAGAGCAACACTTGCCCATTCCAGGGCCTTGGGAAGGACTCACTAGGTGGATGAAAATGCCAAAACCAGTCTAAATCTCTGGATGACTATACAACCAACCATAATATGTAAAAATGTATTGGTCATCCATTATGTTATTTATTTGGAAAAAATAAATTTATTCCATTGGTATGGCATATATACCACACTAAGAAGTTTGTACTTTGCCGGAGGTTACATTTAATATTTTCAAAATAAGATGTGATTGCTCCCAGATGAATTGCATTTTGGAGATGCTGATGAATCTGCAATTGTCATTGGAGAGACAGATTGTACAGCTATATGACAAGAGGCATATTCTTAAATTCTTTTATATGTCTTTCAGCTGCATCTTGCTACATTTCCTTCCAAGCATTAACTTCTGGAATAACCATTTAATAATTTAATGTTTCCTTGGAATGGATAAATCACATTTCAACCTGTGGTTGCCTGGCAGAATCTATTTGCTATGAACAGATGGATGGATAGATGGATAATTTTACTTGGATTCGAGGCTATACATTTCACTAAGATTTCTGTAAGATTTAAAAATATCAGGCTTCCAGTGTGACTTTCAATCTTGAATTACCAAGCTACCTGCTAAGTGTTAATTTCTTCACCCCATGAGTACTGCTGAATTTCCCAGGTTGTGTCTAAAATACCATAACTCCCTGGTGTTCTGTTTGCAAAGGAAATTGTCCCTGTGTAAACATCAATCCAGTGATTACAATTATGTCCTTAATGATTATAGACAGTATCTATGTCCCACAACCGAACAGGGATTTCCCAGAGAGAATCCACATGATAATACTTAGTGTTTTGCTTTTTTAAGGATAAACATTGACTACTGAGAAATCAAAGAAGTTTCTATCCCCAAGATCAGAAAGCACCTTAAAAAATTGCAAACTTGAAAATCCTTAGCTGCAGAGTTTCCTGCAAGAAACCGATGAGCCTATTTTCCAAGGAAGAAAATGATATTGCGACAATATCAGGGTATAATCTATCTGCCATATTTTCCTTATTTCATCTAGGATGGAAGTGTCTATGTGGGCTACTGATTGAACAGGTGTAAGAGAGCTTCTCAGCAGGATCATAACTACAGATTTCAGAATAAAGCCTGCGTACAATTTATGCTTACAACTGTTTAATGCAATGCTTCTAGGAATGAGATTGTGTGTGCTCTTCCTTAGTTCTCCACAAACAAAAGGAAAAGATTCTTGATTTTATGAATTAAGAGCAAACATTTAGGGAGGAGTTTAAAAAAGCTGCATGTGTTAACATGTAGCTATGATTCACTGGTACATTGTTCTTAGTATATAATATTGCTTTTCCTCACATGACAATAGCACTGGCACTAACAGTTAGACTTATACCGTGTTTCCCTGAAAATAAGACCCTGTCTTATATTTTTTGGAACCCCAAAATAAGAGCTTAGCCTTATTTTTGGGGAGGTCTTATTATTTTGGGGCACGTGAAGCAAGATGGGGCTCCTTTTGCCATCTTACCTGATTTCCAGCTTTGTGTTTAAATATTTTCGGGGAGGGCTTATTTATTTTAGCACATGCGCTCGAAAGCCTGATTGGGCTTATTATCAGAGGATGTCTTATTTTCGGGGAAACAGGGTAGTATATACCACTCCACAGTGATCCCCAACTTTTCCAGCTTGGCAGACCAGCGGGGGGGGGGGATGGTTCCATGCAAGCAGCTCATCACTCCACACATGGAGCTTTGCATGCAAGCACAACAGCCCGCCAGTCATGCAAGTGAAACTATTCATATGCTTGCCTGATTCAAAACGGGCCATGACCCGATAGTGACCTGTGACTTGGGGGTTGGAGACCCCTGCTTTACAGCATTCTCTAGGTGGTTTGTAGAGTCAGCATATTGCCGCCAACAATCTAGGTCCTCCTTTTACTGATCACAGAAGGACAGAAGGCTGAGTCAACCTTGAGCTAGTCTGGATCCCAGCAGTAGCCTGTAATACTGCACTCTAACCACTGTGTCATCACAGCTCTTATCATCTTCATCATCAATGCTATCTTTTGTGCAGTGTATTTGTGTAAAGGTAAGCACAGGTAAGTATAGCTTCTGTCAACCTAGCAGTATGAAAGCATGTAAAGAATGCCAAGTAGAAAAATAGGGACCACCTTTGTTGGGAAGGTAATAGTGTTCTGTGTGCCTTTGGTGTTTAGTCATGCCAGCCACAGGACCACGGAGACGTCTTCAGACAGTGCTGACTCTTCGGCTTTCAAACGGAGATGAGCACTGCCCCCTACAGTTGGGAACGTCTAGCACATATGTGCGAGGGGAACGTTTACCTTTTAAGTATAGGTGTAGATAAGTAAGAAATATGAAGCATATACTATGGGGTCAACCAAAGCATACCAAAAAGCAGGATTTATACTGACAAGTCTTATTTTATGCAGCACTGGACAAATACCAGAATAATCTAGAATGATCTCACAAAAAAAGATGGTTTCCATGTGAACATAGATGAAAAAAAATTGAAGCATGAGAGGAATAACTACTGGCCTGGTCAGTTTTTATTGGACATTATAAAGCTGGATGAGAACTGTACCTGTCATTTAGAATGAGGTATCATGCATCCCAATTCTTCTAGAACTCAAAGATAGCCTGATCTGGAGAGTTTGTCTTGTGTAAGTGAACAATATTTTTCATTGAAAAATTGGACAATACATTCCATGTCTTCAAAGCCTGAATAAAGAAGAAAAACAGTACTAAAGTTATTATAAGGTAGCGGGTTATAACTGTTAAATGTAATATATGAAAATCAGATCTTCCAACCCTTCAGGCTGCAAATGAGATAATCTCATTGCCTGAGACATTCATAAATGTGATATAACTCATTTGTCCAATCATGTATGGATAGTCCTCACTTAATGACCACAATTGGGATTTGCAACTTCCAGTATTTGAGGGGGCTGCCACAAAGAAGAGAGAATCAAATTATTCTACAAAGCACCAGAGATAAGGAGAAGAAAAAATGGTTGGAAACTAACCAAAGAGAGACGCAACCTGGAATTAAGGAGAAACTTCCTAACATTGAGGACAATTAAGCAGTGCAATAGCTTGCCTTCAGAAATTGTGGGCTCTCCATCACTAGATGTTTTTAAGAAGAAACTAGACAGACACTGAAATAGTATAGATTCTCCTGCTTGAGCAGGGGATTGGACTAGAAGACTTCCAAGGTCCCTTCTATTCTATTCTATTCTGTTCTGTTCTGTTCTGTTCTGTTCTGTTCTGTTCTGTTCTGTTCTGTTCTGTTCTGTTCTGTTCTGTTCTGTTCTGTTCTGTTCTGTTCTACTCTACTCTACTCTACTCTACTCCATTCCATTCTATTCTATTTCAGTGCTGCAGTTGCAGAGAAGAAAATCCCATGACTGTGAAGCACTTATGACATAGCTTCCCATTTGGTCATTAAGCAAATCACTGCAGTCATTAATGAGATTATCACAGGATGGATGCCTTGCCATTTGTTTTCCTTCTTCTCTATTGCTTGTCAGAAGCCAGTTCTAAAGCTCCCAAATGGCGATCACATGACCAAAAGATGCTGTGACGGTCATAAATTTGACCACAAAAACAGTATTCGTTTTTACATTGTCATAACTTCGAACAGTTGCTAAACAAGGCGGTTGGTAAGCAAGGACTACCTGTGTGTTTTTATGAAGCTTTTCCCCTTGCACATTTTCCTTGTATTTCATTGGATGGATACAATTATCTGCATCAATCCTTCATAGAAAATTACCAATTAAGTTATGTATAATCTGCAAACAAAATTAATTTAGGAGTCCAGTAGCACTTTTTCTGACTTAACAGTTTTCATGAGTTACAGCTTATTCCATTTATTCACTTACAAATTTTAATACAAGCAGTAAAGGTGCTACCAGATTCCTTCTAATGTTTAGGTACTGGGGATTAACTTAACTCTCTTCCTACAAGGGTCTAGGTTGTTTTTTTTTTTTAATTGCTCATAATGCATCCAATTGGCCCCTGCTGTATTAGAAATGCTGCGATAGACCCACTAAACATGGCCAATCCCTGTATTACCGTCACCTCTCATTTTACACAGGGACACACTGTATTATTTTGAGTACACAAAGTATGAGCAGTTGGTTAACCTTTGCATTTGCTGCTGTACTACAGCATTACCCAGAAGACTAAATTAAATTTAGATCAAATTGCCCTCAATTAGAACAAATGAAGAAGTAGGATGCCACCACGGAATGAAATTTCTATTACACTGGGGTAGGGATTGGATGTTGTTAATGACCTTTTTTTTTTTTTTTGGTACAGTTGCCTGATATAATTGCCAAATTGTCAAAAAGAATTAGATTTCCCCCCTCCCCCTCCCTCCCGATGTTTGATATTGCAAATCAGACTGGGGTGTCATAACAAAATAGGCAATAGGTGCTTTCTTTTGTAAATAGGTTGCTCTTCCTTTCTAAGTAAATTACATTTATCTGTTATACTTCTCCCCTTTGGAATAACCAATGCATATCTGGAAAAGAGCAGATTCACAGTTTAATTTATGCCAGGGCCTGGCTCTATAACCTGCAGGTCTGATAACCAGATTAAAAACAAAACAAAACCTTTCATTTAGTTCAAAGTGAATTTCATTTTCATGCTGGGATTAGATCGTAATTCTAAACGCTTATTGGTGGGTGGTGGGGAGAAACACTGCAATTAATTTATGTTTTGGAAATCTGAATGAAATATGATTGGGCTTCTTTCACTGTTGGGCTCTTTTAGATAAATCAAATGCATATCCTATATTTATGTACGCATTGTTTATCTTTTTAAGGTATTGACAGCCTCAAAATGACAAAAAAGTAAAGTGCAAAAAAACCCCCAAAAAACCAAACCCAGAAGCGGATAGAAAACTAGTATAATAAATTTAAAGTACAGATAGTCCTCGATGTACAACAGTTCATTTAGTGAGAGTTCAAAGTTACAACGGCACCAGTGGTAGATTTCAATTTTTTTTACTGCCGGTTCTGTGGGTGTGGCTTGGTGGGCCTGGCAAAATCCCATTCCCTCCCCACTCCAGGGGAAGGATACTGCAAAATCCCCATTCCCTCCCCACTCCAGGGGAAGGATACTGCAAAATTTCTCTTCCCTCCCCACTCCTGGGGCCAGCCAGAGGTGGTATTTGCCGGTTCTCTGAACTACTCAAAATTTCCACTACTGGTTCTCCAGAACTGGTCAGAGCCTGCTGAAACCCACCTCTGAACAGCACTCAAAAAAGTGACTCATATTTCATTTATATTCATATGTGATTTATATTCAGATGCTTGACAACGGGCTCACATTTATGATGATTGTGAACTTCTGACACAATGGGGAAACCAAATTCGCAAAGCAACTGTGATGATTCACTTAACAAATGTGGCAAGAAATGTTAAATGGGGAAAAATTCATGTAACAAATTTCTCATTTAGCAACATAAATTTTTGTGCTCAATCGTAACTAAAAGACTACCTGTATAAAGGCAATCTGTTGGGTTTTTTTAAAAAAAAAAAGAAAGCAAAAACAGATAATAGATAAAAGAAAAGTTAAACCAAGCAAGATAATAGGCTTTAACATAATACAGTTGTAAAAGGACAAAATGCAAAGCCTATACAAAATATTCTGCCCTAGTAATAGAAAAAATACAATGTTAGTGTCAGACAAATTTTCCCAAGAAGAGCATTGAGAATGCTGAGAAGGAACTTGGCTTGAGAAGGAACTTGTGAGCTTACACCATTTGTAGGGGGTCTCCTCTGTGGAATCTAACTCTCGGTAGCATTTATGATTAATATGGGTAGAGAATGACAGGTCCACCTGTGACTTCCATATGTTTACCCAAAAGGTCTATCATGGGGATGTAAAAACCAAACCAAACAAAACTATAGCATTTTCTGCACGAGCTCTAGAATTATGTTTAGCTGAATGTCATTATATTTCCTCTGTAGACCTTCTGGGCAAGCATCTGGAGGTTGTTACTGTGACAGCTGGTCCTCCAGGTTTATAGGGAATACTAGAAAGGAGATAAGTTTCATAAGGGAGGAGATAAACAACACTCAATTATATAAACCTTGCTTCTCTAACCACCAGGAATGGGCACAATGCTAAATCAGCTTTATTCATCTTGGGCATGGGACTGTCAGCTCCAAATCTCCCCACCCCCCATCCCTGGATATATTTCATCCTATGTGCTTCACTTGGATAGGGTAAATGCTTTCCACTGTGGTGCTTCCACTATTAATGTATTTTTTTAAAAAATTGTCCTAATCTAATTGAATTTCATAAATTTGGGCCAAGAAGAATATGAAGAGGGCGCTTCAACATCTTCCGATGGTGAGTGTTCACTTCAATCATTCACATTGGCTTGATTTATGGAGAGTCAACTGTAGCATGATTAAGCACCATTAACGCCAAATTATTGGTCTACTGGTCATCTGTGGTTTCTGTTCATTGAACAGATCTTTTATTTGCACCAAATAAGAAACAATGAAGACTGGTTATGTGTCATTCCAACTCTGCTGCCATTTTTATCACATAATGGTTAACCTAGTTGTGGAGGAATAGATGAATGTTCTTAAATTATTGATCTAGAAAGTATTATGGTATACACCAGGGGTCAGCAACCTGTGGCTCTGGAGCTGCATGTGGCTCTTTCATCCCTCTACTGTGGCTCTCTGTCACTTGTCGACACCACAATTTTGAGAGGAGCTTCCGGTTGGGGGAGGGAAGCATGGCATGCCAGGAGGAAACTCTATGCCAAGGGGCGGGTTTTCGGGTCGGCTCCACAATTGATAGGGCTTTTGGTTAGAACAGGTAGAGGAAAAAGGACACCGCACTAGGAGGAAACTCTATGGTGGGGGAACCAGACTTCCAGTCGGCTACAGAATTGAATGGGGGTTAGTACCTTTGTGACTCTTTGAGGGTTTAAGGTTGCCGAACAAAAACACCATTTGTTCTGATCTCTTCTTTTTTTAACTGACCACCAGAAATGGTTAATTCATTTATTCCATTTCTTCATTTTCCTATATCTGCCTAACAAAACGGAAGAAAAGATATCAGTGCACAATATACTGTTTGAGAAGTAACATGTGATTTTCAGGAGATGGTTGAGTAATTTGTACTTTTTCTTGAATCAGTTGCTACTGACAACTTTTTAAAAAAGCGATATTAAAAAACCCTCTTTTAATGCAACTCCTTGGCAAAGAAAAATAAAGGTGGATTATTGCTTTTTTTTTATGGGTTTAATGGAAATAATTCAGTCCATCATTATAGGCAAGCATGTTGTGTTTATTATTAATTAGTGCTGTGCCTTTGTATAACAAACAACATTGCTATGCTTATTTTTTACAATGCCAAGATCACTGAAGTATAAGGTTAAGTCACAATATCAAAGCATATATAGGTAGCCATTGACTTAAGACTGATCATTTAATGACTGATTAAAGTTATGAAGGACTTCAGAAAGTTCTACTTATGACCCATCCTTGAATCTGCAGTCACATGACCATAATTTGTGATTTATTTATCCCCCCCCCCATTTTTCCCATAGAAAAACAGCAAGAAACACCCATTGGGTATGCTGGATTTGCTTAATAACCACGTGGTTTGCTTAATGACCCTGATGACTTGCTTTATGACTGTTGTAAAATCAATTATAAAATCAAGTCTGGTCACATGGTGCCTTAACTTATGGGAGTAATGACTTATAACCAAAATCCTGACCTCTGTGGTGGTCATATGTTGAGGATTACCTCTATGACAAAATGGGGGAAATGTTTATGTTTATATCAGAGGTGGAGACCCTCTACTGACAATAAAATATCCTATCCTATCCTATCCTATCCTATCCTATCCTATCCTATCCTATCCTACGAGAGCAGGGAAGAAAAGTTGAAAATGTGCTTTGCCTTTCCTGTGGAATACACAATGGGAAGTTAATCACTCTTTGTTTAGAATGAATGTGTTCTTCATACAGTCTTCCTATTTCCCCTTCTCTCCAGAGTTTCAAGCATAAGACAACAGTGTTATTTTTATGTCAATTACACTGATTTTGGCACAAATATATATATTGCACAGCGCATCATTAAAAACGGAGTTCAAAACGCAGAATCTACCAGCCAGGCAAGTCAGGAAAATAGAGCCACATGGATCGAGGGAGGGAGGGAAGGAAGATGTTCTGCCCAGATGGGATTTTTGATTGGCGAGTTTTTCTTTCCTTGAGACAGAGATGTCTAAAAAGTGTCAGCCTGTCAAGATAGCTCAGGTAGAAAAACGAAGCCTTGAGTATTAACTCAAGTTATTATTATTGTAGGCTTACTCTAACAAGATCTTGCAAGCCTGAAAGCGCTCCCCCCTCCCCTGCCTTTATCTCTCCCCCTCCCCAAAGAAATAGAGAGGGACCCTCAGATGTCTCTTCCAACCCTCCTTTCCCTCTCTGGTCTGAGATTTTGTCTCTCAGACTGTTGTCTAGGCTACAGCTCTTTCTCCTTGTTCCCAAGGTTATTCTCATAGCCCACTACCAAAAGTCCTTTTCAGACATAATGAGCACATCTATAATGATCCCTGCCTATTCTATAGGGAGCTTTGAAAATACAGTGATAAACTATTCATTTACGTTATGTAGACCCCGATGACTTTCAAAAGACAGAGTTCTTTGTCAAATGGACCAATTTCTCCGATTATTATTTAGCATATGGCCATGATGGCGAACCTATGGCAGATGTGCCACAGGTGGTATACAGCGCCCTCTCTGTGGGCACGTGAGACATTGCCCCAGTTCAGCTCCACTGCGCATGCACACATGCCTCCTGCCAGCCAGTTAGTCGTTGGGACTCTGCTGTGCATGTGTGGCATGGGGCATGTGTGGGGTGTGTGTGTGCATGCATGCACGGGGTACATGCACCGGGGCAGGGCACATGCACGGGGGCGCATGCATGTTGCATTTTGGGGGTTTGGGTGCACTTTGGGCACTCACTCTGGAAAAGGTTAGCCATCACTGGCATATGGCATAGCGTACATGAACTAAAATATATATATTAACATTTCACCTAGATTAGTAAAATGCAATAAAATATAAATATTAAAAAGATCTATGTTCAAACACTAATGCCTAGGCCTGTGATGGTGAACCTATGGTACATGTGCCATAGGTGGCACGTAGAGCCATATCTGTGGGCACGCGAGCGTTGCCCTAGCTAACTCTAGCACGCATGCGCACACCGGCCAGCTGATTTTGGGGCTTTCCTGGCCCACCGGAAGTAGGGAAATGTTTCCTGCCTCCGGAGGGTGGGAAAGGCCATTTTGCCCCCACCCCAGGCTTCTAGAAAGCCTCTGGAGCCTGGGGAGAGTGAAAAACGGGCCTACCAGGCCCACCGGGCCATCATATGCCAAAAGCGTGGGGAGCGTGGGGGGTCATGCGGACATGTGCGGGGGGGAAGGGCGCATTAAATTACATGCGCACAACCCTCCCGCACTGCCTCCGCTTTTGGCACACGACGGCAAAAAAGTTAGCCATTGAAGAGCGGCATCATTTATATTTTAAAAAAAAAAAATCAGATACTGGACCAGTATATGCCTTCAGCTTGCAGCCAGTCACAATGTGGTCCTCCACATCCAGTTTGATGTGGGATCCCACACAGAGGGGAGGATACCAGTTTTCCCTATTCTGGTATCTTAACCAGATTAAGGTTCTTTAAATCAGCAACACTGCTTTGATGCTCCAAATCTTCTTCATTCTGGTGACTGTCTGAAAAAACCTAGAGAGCTATTGTACTGTCTGGCACACCAGAGTACAAGTAATCCTCGACTTACAACAGTTCATTTAGTGACTGTTCAAAGTTACAAGTTTACTCAAAACAGTGACTCATGACCGTTTTTCTCATTGACGACTGTTGCAGCATCCCCATTCTCATGTGATCAAAATTTAGCATGGTTATTATTTATGATGGTTGCAGTGTCCCGGGGTCATGTGATCCCCTTTTATGACCTTCTGGTGAGCAAAGTCAATGGGGAAGCCAGATTCATTTAACAATGGTATTAGTAATTTACTGACTGCAGTGATTCACTTAACAAGTGTGGCAAGAAAGGTCACAAAGTAGAGCAAAATTCAGTTAACAACTGTCATGCCTAACAACATAGACTTTGTGCTCAATTGTGGCCATAAATTGAAGACCCCCTGTAGTGTGAACAGGCAAAAACTGGTGATGCTTAGCTGACATCATAGTTGGGAGCTACAGGACTGGATCTCTGAAGAAGAACTTGGAAGCATTAAGTTTTTCTTTTGGCAATGGGTGAGCTCAACATGAGGGGCCACCACAAAGAAGAGCGGGGGGAGGAAGTCAACTTATTTTCCAAAGGACCAGAAGGCAAGAGAAGAAACATGGGATGGAAGCTAATCAAGGAGAGAAGCAACCTGGAATTAAGGAAAAACTTCCAACAGTGAGAACAATTAACCAGTGGAACGGCTTGCCTTCAGAAGTTGTGGGTGCTTCATCACCAGGGGTGGGTTCCACTTACCTTTGCTACCGGTCCTCAATGGGAGCACGCTTCTGTGCATGCACAGAGTGTCTGTGATGATGTCCGAGCGGGTGGGCGGAACCTCCCGCCGTCGTTACTACCAGTTTGCAAGATCTGGACCGAACCAGTAGCAACCCACCACCGTTCATCACTGGAGGTTTTTAAGGAAAGACTGGACAACCACCTATCTGAAATGGTATAGGGCCGTGATGGCGAACCTATGGCATGGGTGCCACAGGTGGCACATTGAGCCATATTGGTGGGCACATGAGCTCAGCTCTGGCAGGCATGCATGCACCAGCCAGCTGATTTTTGGGCCTTCCGGGCCCACCAGAAGTCTAGAAACACGTTGTTTCTTGCTTCCGGAGGGCCTGTGGGGGGTCGGGAAGGCTGTTTTCGCTCTCCCCAGGCTCCTATAAAGGCTCTGGAGCCTGGGGAAAGCAAAAATGGGCCTACTGGGCCCACCATGCCATCGCGTGTGAAAAATGGGGGGAGCATGGGGGGTGGGGTGCATAGAATTATGGATGTGGGCACATGTGCGTGTGACACCCCCCCGCTTTTGGCACATAATGGCAGAAAGGTTAGCCATCACTGGTATAGGGTCTCCTGCATGAACAAGGGATTAGACTAGAAGACCTCCATGGTCCCTTCCAGTTCTATTCTGATTGATTGATTTGATTGATTGATTGATTGATTGATTGATTGATAAAAGTTGGATATTTTCAGGCACTATGTGCCTCTGATTTCTTAGCTGAGACTCCTCCAGGTCAACATTTAGAACATCCTGTTGAACAATTTGCAAATAAATGTTTAAAAGCCTAGAAGATCATAAAGCACCGTAACAAAATTGAATAAAAATGAAACAGATTACACTGTCCCTAATAACTGCCAGGAATCATCACCGTAAACCCTTAAAGGTAGTAATGGATATTTCCCAATGCAATCCTCCCGTCCCCAACGTATTACTCATATTGGTTCTGAAATATTTCTTCAATTGTATTGTGTAAGTATATCTTCTGATGTAATTTGAAATGTTGACTTTTGGGGGCTTGGGGGGGAAGCCATGAATAAGCTTCTGGAGAGAATGCTTGTAGCACTTCATAAATTTATTATTCTGGCTATAGATCCTTATGTAAAATAGCAAGCTGTCAGGACTTAACCAATCGGTGGAAGTGCTACAAATATTTTATGACTAAATCACTATATTTTTCACTCATGCTATTAATAGATGTCACCCAAAGCACACTTTATTACAGAAATGTCAAAAATATATTTCCTTGTATGCCTCGAGGAGATTAATCATTATCTCATTAACCATTGCCAAAAGGAAACATCCATGCATGTTGTAATATACCTAATTTGGAGGAAGAGACATCAATTTTTAGTAACAGGAACCCAAAAGATGAGTTGTTATAGTTAATCCTCATGATTACAAAACACAATATGTCATACCTGCTTTCAGGCCGCTGAGATGGAACAAGATCCTTGGAAATCACCACATCATTCGACAAGGCAAGCATTTGTGGTTTGTCAAAGCTTTTCAGAAATGACAGCTGCCTCTTGTATCCTTACCTCTTTTAACAACTCAAAATAGATGGGGAAAGGGGGCAATGAAAATTCTTTGTAAACATTTGTTTTATGGCTTTTAGGACCTATATTATTCTAGCTTGCCCCACAAAAGACACACTATTTGGTTGGTTTTTTTTTTCTTCTTCTTCTCTCTACTGCATTGGCTGGTTCAATACTATTTTTAAGCCTCTATGATTGTAGTCCTTGACTTATGAACCTTTGTAAGTCGAGGTTTAGTGACCGTTCAAAGTTACAATGGAACGGAAAAGAGTGACTTATGACTGTTTTTCCACTTACGACCGTTGTAGCATCCCTATTGTCATGTGATCAAAATTTGGCCACGTGGGAACTGACTCATATTTATGATGGTTGCAATGTCCCAGGGTCATGTGATCACTTTCTGACAAAGTCAACAGAGAAGTCAGATTCACTTAACAACCCCATTACTAACTTAACAACAGAGGTGGTTCACTTAACAAGTGTGGCAAGACAGGTTATAAAATGGGGCAAAATTCCCTTAACAAATGTCTCGTTTTGTAATAGAAATTTTAGGCTCAATTGCAGTCGTACATTGAGGACTACCTGTAGGTCATATGGAATCCAAAGATATTTATTATTTTATTTTTTTATTATTTATTTTATTAGTCATATTTCTATGCCGCCCACTCTCAGAGGACTCTGGGTGGCTTACACCAAAGACAGTATTACTAAATAGCATATTGCCCTCAACAGTCTGGGTCCTCATTTTACCCACCTCGGAAGGATGGAAGGCTAAGTCAACCTTGAGCCGGTGAGATTTGAGCCGCTGATCTGCTGAACTAGTAGTCAGCTGAAGTAGCTGCAGTACTGCACTCTAACCACTGCACCACCTCGGCTCTCAATTTAGCAAGATGTCTGGTTATACCACATTCCTGGGGCTCCAAGTGGATTTGTCTTTTATATTGTTCCCAATATTCCAGCTTTAGGAATGAGAGCAAATACCATCCTCTTTATTCGGTGCTAAGGATGCACATGAAAGCTTAAATTGGCATTGGATTGGTAGTTGCTGATTGTATTATTGGTTTTACAATTACTATCCGTGCTGTTCTGGTTGTTAAATGTTTCTACCATATCATACTATTTTAGCTTGTGAATTAAGTAGCTCCATTTTATGCATGAATATTTTTTTTTCCATCTCAGGATACAAGATACATTGATTGATTATGCTGTTTCATATGAAGTCACACTCTCTGATTGATTATGTTATAGCAAACTCTGATTAACCTTCATGTTGCATCAAATAAAAAGACAGAGATAAAGCAATGTACTGTTGTCTGAGTAGTAAGAGGAAGAGTATGTTGTTAGAGGTAATCTTCAACTTACAACTGTTCATTTAATGACCATTGGAAGTTACAAGGGCACGGAAAAAAAAGGGACTTATGAATGTTTTTCACCCATATGATCGTTGCAGCATCCCCACGGTCACGTGATCAAAATTTGGACATTGACTTGTATTTATGATGGTTGCAATGTGATCCCCTTTTGTGAACTTCTGACCAGCAAAGTCTATGGGGAAACCAGATTCACTTAACAACCATGCTACTGTTTTAACAACTGCAGCAATTCACGTAACAACTGTAGCAAAAAAGGTCATAAAATGGGGGGAAATTCACTTAATAAATGTCTTCCTTAGCAACAAACATTTGGGATTCCATTGAGGTCGTAAGGAGAGGACTACCTGTATTATATAGGAATCCTCTGACACACACACTCAGATTATAGTTTTGACACTATCCATAACAAGCATGGCTGCATTAAGATAAGTACCAACTGGGACTCAAACCCTGATCTCCCACGTCAAACGATGGCCCTCTAACCATTATGCTATCTAGCAGCTGCACAAACATACACACATCCTGATCGTTGCATTTTTAACAGCTGGAATTCTTCTGAGTTTTACTTCACCTCTCCAGCTATTTATTCAACTGTTTTGGCCCCAAAGTATCATCTCTTTCTTTTGGGAGTGCTTTGCCTCCTTTTCTTACAGCACTGACTTTCTATGGAAGGGTTAGCCATTTGTAGAAGGGAGGATTTGATGTAACATAATCCTTTGCTAACTGACAGGCAAGAAATTTAAGCAATAAATAAGCTTAATTCAAAATACAAGTACTTGTACTAATGTACTCTATGAGCTTGGAAAGGCCTTCCCAGGGATAAGCTGTGGCATACATTTGCCCTGGAAAGATGATGCACGTTAAATGTTATCACCTGGGAAAAGTTGGCTGTTGTGTCTAACAAGGATGGGGCTCCCAGGAGCAGCAGGGATGTGAAAACTGGTTCTGCATTCACATTCCTTTACCAAATGAGGCTGTTTCTTATTTTACTGCCTTGAATGGATATTTTTGTCTATATTCTCCTTTGGCTTTTAAAAGTTTATTCTTTTGATTTGTTTTATTCAATGATTTGGCTACTTCATATATAAATTCTAACTTATATGTGTGTTTATTGCCTATGCCCGAAGAGAAAAGTTTTCAATCAGTGCGTGCTATCTGTTCTAACATATGCCGGTGAAACATGGACACCAACCTCACAATTGATACAAAAGCTACAAGTGGTGCAAAGAAGCATGGAAAGTTATATGTTCAGCATCACAAGACAAGGTAGAAGGACCTGCGCATGGATTAGAGAACAAACTAAAGTATACCATACCATCAAAAGAGTAGAATAATTGAAATGGAAATGGACTGGTCACATAGCAAGAAGAACTGATGGCAGGTGGACTAAGGCAGTCATAGAATGGATCCTACTTGATAAAATGTGTCCACAAAAGAGACCTAAAACAAGATAGAGCACTGACATCAGCAAGTATTGGATTGTTGCTGATCCCAACGATGAGGAGGCTGGTGTGATGCTGTGCCAGCAGCCTATGCAGCCGGCACTCCAGTCGGACAGCGAGGAGGCTGAAGAAGATGTGGTGCCAGAGGCAGGGATTCAGTCAGGGCTTTCAGAACCTCCAGAGGCTCCTTTAAGTGAAGAGGATGAAGAGGAGGAACCTCTTCTCAATGCACGGGCACACAGAGCTGCCAAAAGGCAGGAGTGGTTCCTCAGGAGGAGCTCTCCTCAAGAGCAAGGTTTGGGATTAATTGGCTACTCCCTTAGCCTATTTAAGAAAGTATGCAGCTTGCAACAAGCTGCAGGAAACAACTTTAGTTCGCTAATCATCATGTTGGGATTCTCTGCAACCTTGCTTCTGGGCTTTCTGTCAACTCCAGTAAGACTCTGACTATCTTATCTGTGGAATTCTGGCAGGCTGTTAAGAACGCTTATTAACAGCTGGCATTTGCTAAAACTGCGTTATTTAAGTAAACTAAGTTTTGTTCAGAGTTTGTGTGTGCTGTGTTCTTTGGGATCCGTAGCTGGGGCAGAACAAAATTTTATGATAGCAAAACATGCATCAGATGTTGTTGCTTTGAATAATGAACACTACAGCACATATTCATAAGGAGTGGATCCCTTAGAAGTCCCGTCTGCACTGGAAATTTATATTCAAAATCAGTTCCAATGGTTAACAAGCTTTTTTTAAAAAAATATCCAAATAGAAAGTTTCTTTCTAGGTCAGTGATGTTGATCAATCACTGTCCAAAGTGAATTCATTAATGGAGAAAGTTCAAGGAGGCTTAACAGGCTGTTCTACTTGATATATCATACGCTACCATTGCTGATTATGATCTGTTGACATTTTTTGCATTAGGGAATATCACCCTGTCATTCGAATTTATAGTAACTCCCTTCTTTGAAGGAGGACATTCAAAAATTCTGTTATCAGGCGATATTAATAGTTTTCTTGCTTATTTTTTTCACACTGGAAATTATGTCCAACAATATATTTGACATCTGAATTACATTTTTTTTTCTGTATCTGTATTACATTTTCTCCATCTATTGAAATCAAACAATGTACTTCATTAACAATAAGCATGTAACACTGAACATTAAAACAAAGCAACAATATTATGGAATAAAATATTTCTTTTTTATTTCAGCTCTGCTTTTTAAGAAAGCACTACATGTGTGGCCATGCTTCTAGTTGTATGAATTTATATGGTCCACCTATATATATTTATAAATGATATAGTTAACCAGATGATGGTGAGTATAGTTGTATGGTTGCTCTGGAGATTACTAAATATATATAACATGAACTCTCCCTCAAGTCCACCTTGATTCCTCGTGATTTTCTGGGAACATTTTTATTATTTTCCTGGCAGTTATATGAAATTGTTTTGCCATTGTTTTTTTTTCCAAGCTGTCTTTTAGATTTCTCAGTCTAGCCTGCAGCCCTAAAATTTCTTGAAACTTTGTCATGAAAGTACTAAGATAAAGAAGAAAAGACAATTGTTTTCTTTGGATGTGGAGAGTATCTTCTTCCAAGATACCTAGACTGAAAAAAGTGAACCCAACAAATGAAAATCCATTAGAAGCAAATCAAACCATGTTTTTCACTGGGGGCATGAATAACCAAATTTGATTGGCCACAGTTTGGATATGTTTGCAAAGCCCCAGCTTCCTTGAGAGGTACATAATGTTGTGAAAAATTGAGGGCAAATGAAGAAGAGAAAGGCCAACAGCAAGCTGGATGGGCTCTATTACAAGAGAAGTGCATGTACACCTGAAAGACCTAAAAGTTCATCGGGAAGACAGGTCGTCCTGGAGAGAACCTATCTATGTGGTCATCAAGACACTGACTTAAGGGAAATGACTCAAACATCATCAAAGGAGTAGAAGATACATGAGTGCTATTTCATAATAAGATGATTAGATAAGAATAACGGCCTGTGTTCCATCATGCTTGAAAGTAGCCACTATTGTCCCAGTCCTGAAGAAAACAGTAATTAACTGCCTAAATGACTACAGACCCATTGCATTAACGTCTGTAGTGATGAAATGCTTTGAGAGGTTGGTTCTCCAACACCTTAGGACATGCCTCACTGGACTTTGATAAACATCAGTTTGCCTACAGGGGGAACAGGTCGACAGATGATGCCATAGCTACTGCTTTACATTCTGTAGCGAGCCATCTGGAGAAACCCAGGAACTATGTCAGGATGCTTTTCATAGACTATAGATCGGCCTTCAATACCATTCTGCAGAGCATCCTTATCAAAAAGCTGACTGACTTGGATTTTCCCTCTTCCATCTGCAACTGGATCAAAGACTTTTTGAGGGACCGGCCACAAACAGTGAGGGTTGGGTTTGTTGTATCCACCTCCCTGAAGCTTAGCACTGGTTCCCCACAGGGCTGTGTGCTCAGTCCCTACCTGTATTCACTGTACACACATGATTGTGTATCATCTGACTCATCCACTGTGATAATTAAATTCGCAGATGACACCACCGTAATGGGTCTTATTACAGGTGGAGATGAAACAGAGTACAAGAGGGGAGGTTCAAAAACTATCCACATGGTGCGTAAAAAACAACCTGCACCTGAACATCAGCAAGACCAAGGAGACAGTGTTGGACTTCCAGAGGAAGAGAGAGTAACCTGCCCCACTTTACATCGAGGTGGGCTATGTAGAGAGAGTTTCCTCCTTTAAATTCCTGGGACTCCATCTCCTGGAAAAACAACACAATCCAGGTGGCCAGGACTAAATTTCCTTAGAGTCTTGCGTAAAAACAGGATGGAACAACAACCGATGACCTCCTTTTACTGGTCCACAATAGAAAGTGTCCTCACTTATTGCATCATGGTATGGCATGCTGGTTTGATAGCCGTGGATGGAAAAGCATTACAAAGGGTGGTGAGCACAGCACAAAACATTGTGGGCTGTCCCCTGATACCACTAGATGAGATCGCTAGGGCTCGCTGCCTTAGAAGAGGGAGGAAAATCTTCAGGGATGATTCACACCCTGGTCACCACTTCTTTACCCTCCTACCATTGGGAAGGAGATATAAAAGTATAGCCAGCCGCACAAACAGACTGAAGAACAGTTTTTATCTATGGGCTGTCAGACTCCTGAATGTGAAATAACATCATAACTACATAGTACGATGGACTTGCAAGGCCGGCATAACATGTAACATGTTCCCACTGGTGCAATAGGACTGGAGGTTGTTAATATGATTTATTGGGTTAGGGATTTTCTGTCTTCACTGTGAGTTGTATTGTGTTGGGTGTGTGTGCACTGAGGGAACTCAACCAATCTCATTGTACATATGTTGTTCACTGACAATAAATATTTGAATCTGAATTTTGAATTTGAATTTTATTCTTTTTCCGTGATTTTATTTTAAAATAAAAAAAATGTAAATAATGTTAGGATGGCCCAAATCATGTCTATTTTATCTTCTTTTTTGCTCAGACGGTTGAATTCTCCTCTTATCTCCTTTTCAGGGTGCAGGAGGAACAATTTACATTCAGTGTTATATAAACTGACACTAAAATAATTTTCAGTTATGGTAGATAATAAGGAGCTAAATAACTAGAAGTTTCAACTTTCCATCTGATTGAAAGAAGAAGCATCAATATGTCACTTTCTCACATTTTCTTGTCTTTTAAAACAAGGGGAGACAATAATATCCTGAACTCAAAGGCATTTTAGATTTCATTTGTTCTTTTTTACTATGATATCATATGAAGAAGAATGTCTATGGAGATTCTCAGTCATCCAGGCCTTGGTAGTCCCAAAGGTGCTTTTTCAATGATGAGAATGATCCATGATGAGAAGCGAAACGTCTTCAAAGAAAACCTGAAAGTCCAGTTGCCTCTTGAAAAATCACCTTTGGGATATGAAGAAGAAGCACTAATTATTCATTCTTTCTTCCTCAAGACATTTATGGAACACCAAAACCCAATCACATACATACAGTCCTCAACTTACATTTACTTAATGACCATTCGAAGTTGTAATGGCACTGGCAAAAATGTCTTATGACCATTTTTCACACTTAATGACTGTTGTAGCATCCCCATGGTCATGTGATCAAAATTCAACTGGTTGGCAAATGACATGTATTTATGACAGTTGCAGTGTTTCAGGGTTATGTGTTCACCTTTTGCAAACTTCTGACAAGGGGAAGCTAGATGGGGAAGCCAGATTCATTTACTTTGTTACCTTGTTCCTAACTGTGTTACTACAGTAACATAACAACCATAATGATTTGCTTAATAATTGTGGCAAGAAAGATTGTAAAATGAGACAAAACTCACTTAACAACCGCCATGCTTAGCAATGGAAATTTTGGACTCAGTTGTGGTTGTAAGTCGAGGACTACCTTGGTCTGGTGTTTCAGCTGTGGAAAATAGACAACATAAGAATGACTGTAATGAGAGGGTGACTGTTGTGGCCTGTTGGCCACTGGCCCCTCCAGCAGCCGAATCAGATGGGAGTCAGGATAGCATCAAGGCAACCTGAGAGCTCCGAGAGGGAAGAGGGAATGGAGCTGTCAGAGATCAAGCAGAGGTGGAGCCCTCAGAGGGAGAGTCAACAGCCCCCAGGTCTGGAGGCGGCTGATGACTAAGAGGAGGAACAGTGTGTCCAGGGCCTGATGCGTGGATGTGCAGAAGGCAGAGGAGAGGAGAGCAGTGGAAATCTATGGACCAATCCTTGGGACGGAAGAGCCACCACTGGTGAAGCCCCACCCTAGCTCTGGGGATAAAAGGCAGGGGACAGATATGAATAGGTGTGGCAGACAACTATTAATCTCCCTGCCAGACAGATTTGTTAGCCTGCTGTGTGTGTGTGAGAGAGAGACTTTTTGCCGGGGCTGCTGGCACTCCTAATAAAGGAACATTATTGATCATTGATTTAACTACAAAGGGTTTGTTGTGTTTGGGAGCCGGGTCGGGAACAGTGGCTCTCTTTAAAAAAATGAACATTTACAACAGTATGAACTCTAATAATCTAAAGGAAAGGAATCTGAAGCAATTCCTTAAATTCTCTTTCTCCAAAGGCAAAGAGATAAGGCTAAATCTAATTACTTTTCATTAATTCATTTTGTTTTGGAATCTTTTAGCATGCCCTGATTTTCCCATATACTTCTGAAATTGTTTCCTTAAATGACACTTTCAGGGGAGTCACAATTGGTTTTGTAAATTGCCTTTCAAGGGAAGTTAATGATGCAAGGCTATCCTGAGATATTTGAATATACTGGCACTTAAACAAAAAGTTACCCAAGATGCGATCGTTTCAGCCAGTCAGGATGCAGGATGTTATGGACTTATTGAAGCATGTCTAAATATTCCCTCCTTCGCGCAATTTCTTGTCGTTTGATAGGTTGTTTGCATTTGATTAGCATAACCTTCGTAAGATTATTCTGCTCCCAGCGCCCTCACTTCCCTTCTCAGCAGCTAACCATTTTTCATTTTCACCACAACAAATATGTGTTCTTCGCTGGGAAAAAGACAAACATTGAGAAGAAATTCCCAACATCCAGGAATCTAAATGCATCTTCCTAGAGTTTGCTTTAAAAATGGAAATGTCAGTGTTTTCACAAGTGCACCGTATTTTTCAAACCAAAGCTAAGAATCCTTCTGAGGAATATTTTTTAAGACAAAGGGGGGGAGAGAAAGGTATTATTTACAATTTCATAAACTGAAGGAGAAATTTGTGTGTTTTGCTCTCAGAGTGAAAAGCACTAGTCAGTAATTTAGTCCTTCAATGAGTTCATTATGCAGCAATGCCAGGGAAATTTAATTCAGAGTGAACAAAAGGACAGTTAAACCTGCTCACCTAGAATTCTCAAATACATTCCTCCAGGTACTAATAGTTTATTTACTTAGGGAATTGCTTCCATTCAAAGCAGAATGAAAGTCCTGCCAAAAATAATTACAATTAAATCTGGTCAATGCAGGATGCAAAATGATGGATTTGGGTTAGAGAAAACTAGATTCTTAATGAAACATTCTAAGAGTAAGAGCAGCTTGACAATAGAATCATTGCTCTTTGGTGATAAATTTCTCTTCTTTGGATGTGTTCAAGCACAAGTATAGACAGCAACTTCTGTCCAGAAAGAGATACTTTAAGCTGAGCTGAACTCCCAAACTAACCTAAAATAATAATGTAAGCATATCTCAAAGGTGCTTTTTCAAGATGGACCTTCTGGTTTTTCTTTGAAGACGTTTCACTTCTCATCCAAGAAGCTTCTTCAGATATGAAGAATTGCCTCTTGAAAAAGCACCTTTGGGACAACCATGACCTAGATGACTGAAAATCTTCATAGCCAATGTAAATTATTATCAAAAGACTAGTGATATAATTATCATCAATAGCAATAGCACTTAGATTTATATACCACTTTATAGTGCTTTTACAGCCTTCTCTAAGCAGTTTACAGAGTCAGCATATTGCCCCCAATGATCTGGATCCTCATTTTACCCACCTCGGAAGGATGGAAGGCTGAGTCAACCTTGAGCCGGTGAGATTTGAACTACTGAACTGCAGCTAGCAGTCAGCTGAAGTAGCCTGCAGTGCTGCACTCTAACCACTGTGCCACCTCAGATTAAGAGACTAGTGATCATTTACTCATAATAATTGAAACAGTATCTGCCAATCACTAATCATAGCACAACCAATCTTAGTGCCCTCAAGTATCCCAGGTAAATCAACTAACCCCAAATTGTGTTTTGAAATAACCCAGTTTTCTACATATCAAAAGTGAGGGTATAAATAAAGTTGTGGAACTTATTACAATAGCAATAATTATTAAAACAATAATATTTGAAAGGCTGTCACAGAGAAGAGGGGATCAGTCTATTCTCCAAATCCCCTGAGGGCAAAGTAAGAAGTAACAGATGGAAATTTATCAAGAAGTCCAACCTAGAATTATTATTTCCTGTGATTAAGGACAATTAATCAATGGAATGACTTGTCTCCAGAGATTGTGGGTGCTCCATCAGTGGAGGGTTTTAAAAGATATTGGACATCCATTTGTGTGGAATGGTATAGGGTTTCCTGCTCGAGCAGGTGTTGGACTACAAGACCTCCAAGATGCCTTCCAATTCTGTTGCTCTGTATTCTACTCTTTATGGCAAAATGACCTTCCATAGGAGAGGAGATCCTGCAGAAAATGCTTACCTTCCAATTCCTGCTGTGAGCACTCTTTGTAACTGGTACATTCTGACTGGTGCAAGTGGTCTCACAGATAACCAGCCTCAATCCATGTAGGTCTGGGGCTGTTGCAAGCAATATCATGAGAGGCATGTTGTGTTAGTGACTTTATAATCAGAAATATTTTTGTAAGAAGATAGAAAGGAGAGAGGAGTAGAGGGTAGGAAGAGGAGAGGGAGGGAGAAGAATGGAAGAAACGGAAAAGGAGAGGAAGGAAGGGTAGGGAATAGGAGTAGGAGAGAAGGTGAGTAGGGGGAAAAGAAGAGAGGAGTGGGGGAAAGGAAGGGGAAGTAGGATGAGGTAGGAGAGGAGGGAAGAGAAAGTAGGAGAGGAGAGGAGGGAGGAAAGGGAAAGAGGAGAAGAAGAAGAAGGGTTGTTGCGAAATGAGAGAAGAAAGGGTAGAAGAGCAACTCCGAATGTAATTAAAAGCCTTATTTTAATGCTTTCTTTAAGGAAAACATGTACACGTAGGATTAATTATGTATAAGAAAATGTACATTTTATATTATGTGTATAAGAAATAAAACTCCCCCCCCCAAAAAAAAGAAATATATTTTGTAGAATGCTGTATTATATGATTACATTTCAAGATTCTTCTGGAGCTAAACCTGAGTTGTTTAAATGATGAAGCAACTTCATATTCTGCCTCACAGACTGACTTCTATTTTTTTCCCCCTCTTTGGTACCTTTCAGTTAGTCTTGGCTCCTGGTGACTGTCTGGATATGTTCCTGCAATTTTCTTGGTAAGATTTCAGTAGTGGTTGGCCCTTCATACCTAAAATGGGACTATAATTAATAGCCTCCCAGTTTCTAGCTTGGTGCCTTAACAACTACATCAAACTGGCCCTCAGTTGACCGACATACATACAAACACACATACACACACACACACACACACACACACAAAGGAATGGTTAAAAATAAACTGAAGATTCAGAATGATAAAACATTCCAAGCTCTCACCCAATGTTTGTCAGATGAAAGTAGTAAAGTACACTTATAATAAATTGTTGCTATCTTTCACCGCTATATGCTATCTATTTTTTTAATGGTCATCAGTGTGTTTCATTAATTTATTCCTTGGTCCCCTTCATTGCTTCTGAAGCAAGTAGTTTAGTAAAACTAACCATAACAATTTAACAATTTCCTAAAGGAAAGAACAAGGATGTTAATAGGTTGTTTAATCTTGCACTGTACTAACTGTACTTATTACTGAATCATTTTCAAAGCATATACCAGCTGGATCAACCCTGAAGGCTTGGGTGGGAGAAGCTAGTATATTCTTGAATTCTTACTAGGTTTTTTTAAAGAGTCCTTCCTCAATAGCAAACAAGAAAAACAATCAAGCCTCCAACATCTTTGCCTTCAGGCAAGAATCAGTTTGATGAATTCAAGCCCAGGGTATTGCTTGAGATGGTTTGTGTGACACTTGCTCTGCGTTATTCCCTTTCTGTCATGCTGCTGGAAAGTAAGAACACTAACATATTGGTGCCAGTGGTGAAATCCAGCAGGTTCTGACAGGTTCTGGAGAATCAGCAGCAGAAATTTTGAACAGTTCGGAGGACCGGCAAATGCCACCTCTGGCTGGCCCCAGAGTGGGGTGGGAATGGTGATTTTGCAGTATCCTTCCCCCAGGAGTGGAGAGGGAATGGGGATTTTGCAATATCCTTTCCCTGAAGTGGGGAGGGAATGGAGATTTTGCAGTACCCTTTCCCTGCCATGCCCACCAAGCTATACCCACCAAGCCACACCCACAGAACTGGTAGTAAAAAAAAATATTGATTTCACCACTGATTGGTGCTGATTGCACAAAAGTGAAAAGTGTGAAACTCTTAGCGTTCTTATCCATCTTGGTAAGCCACTACCATTTGAACAATATACTATAGAATCCAACAAAAAATTTCCCTTTAAAATTCCTTTAAAAGCGTCTGGCAATCCCAGCTGAGTTGCCTGATCGTCAGAGGCTTCTGAAAGCATTTTTTTCTGCAACCTCTTCGGCGGAAGAGGCTGTAGAAAAAAAAATGCCTTTAAAAGTAAAAAAAAAAAAAAAAAGTCGGCCACGCCCACCCAGTCACATTACCCCCAACACCAAGCCATGCCCACAGAACAGGTAGTAACAAATTTTAGATTTCACCCCTGCCCTAGTTCTTTTCTCTAGACCGGCCATACCCAATTTCTGCAACCATTCTTCAAATGTTTTTGTCTCTAGACCCTTAATAATCTTAGTTGTTCTTCTTTTCACTTTTTCCAAAGTCTCAACATCTTTTTTGTAATGTGGTGACCAAAATTGAATGCAGTATTCCAGGTATGGTCCTATTAAGAATTTATAAAGCAGTACTAATACTTCACGTGATCTTGATTTTATGTCTCTGTTTATACAGCCAATGATTGTATTAGCTTTTTTGGCTGCTGCTGCATACTGCTGGCTCATGTTTAAGTGATTGTCCACTAGAACTCCAAGGTCCCTCTCAATTACTGTTTTTGAGCCAGGTTTCACCTAATCTGTTTTGATTTTTCCTGCCTAGGTGTAAAACCTTGCTTTTCTCCACATTAAATTTCATGTTGGTGAATAGAGCCCATTGTTCAAGTCTGTCAAGGTATTTTTGGATCCTGAGCTTGTCTTCTGGCATGTTGGCTATTCCTGCCAGCTTAGTGTCATTTGCAGATTTGATGAATTCCCCTTCTATTCCATCATCTAAGTTGTTTCCGAAGATATTGAAGAGTACTGGTCTTAAGATGGAACCTTGTGGTGCCCCAGTGCTTACTTCCCTCCATGTAGATGTAATACCATTAAGGACTACTCACTGAGTATAGTTTGTCAGCCAGTTACAAATCCATCTGGTGGTGATGCTGTCTATCCCACATTTTTCTAGTTTACCGAGAAGTAGGTTTGCTCTACTTTGTTGAAAGCCTTGCTGAAGTATGCTATGTCCACGGCATTTTGCTGGTCTATTAATTTAGTCATTTTGTCAAAGAATGAAATAAGATTGGTTTGGCATGATCTGTTTTTAACAAACCCATGCTGGCTACTAGTTATAACTTTATTTGTTTCTAAATGTGCTCCAGGATTTTTTAAAGATATGGTACAATAGTTCTGAGATAACATCTGCCAGGTCCTTCAGGACTCTGGGGTGTAATCCATCAGATCTCGGTGATTTATATTCATCAAGATCAGAAGGTGTTGTCTTACCATTTTCTTGCTTATTTTAATTTTTATTTCTAGTTGTGCCTTAAACGTAAAAATATAACAAAAACAGTTATATTTTTGGTAGGTTGGGCTATATATATGATGCAAAGAATGAGTTAAGCAGCTCTGCTTTCTCTCTACTGCCTGTTACTTCCTTGAGTCAAGGTTGCTTCACACTGATGATAATTTTGACCCTAAATTCAGTATATAAAAAGGTGGGAATGTTTGAAATAAAACATATATACATAATGCTCATGCTTAGTCCAAAGTCTAAACTAAGCATCAGTAACTACCGTATTTTTCAGAGTATAAGACGTTCCGGACTATAAGATGTACCTACCTTTTTTTGGGAGGAAAACAAGAAAAAAAAATCTGCCTCTGCCTCCCAGCAATTTGTCTCCTTACAGCAAATAGTAAACAGCCTGCTTTAGTTTCATTTTCATTTTCAGCACAATCTGATTAGCACAAGAAAAAAAAAATCTGCCTCCCAGCAATTTGCCTCCTTGCAGCAAACAGCAGAGGCTCACATGGCAATAGGCAATGGCAATCCGTGCAGCCTGAAACAGCTGAGGGTCAGGAGGCCGATCCAACCCACAATCAAGTGCTTGTGCTAATCAGGCTGTGCTGAAGCTGAAACTGGCTGTTTGCTGCTTGTTGCAAAGAGGTAAATTGCTGGGAGGCAGAGACCAAAGGGTGGGGGCCAGCAGGTGGGCAGGGCTACTTTCAGTGTATAAGATGCACCCAAATTTTCACTCTCTTTTGGTGGTGGTGGGGGAAGTACATCTTATACTCTGAAAAATACGGTAATTGTTTTGGAATCTTGGTTCGTCCAAGTTGCTTAAGGTACAAGGTACAAAACAGCTTTATATGGACCTCATTTCAAAAAGAATTATATATGGTGATGCATATATGCATTTCTCTCTCTATGAGATTCAAGGCACAAGAAGTAATGGGTTATTAAAAATAATAAAGAGATTCTAAAAATATTGGGAGTCTTTGATTAAAAGTAAACTTAGGCCTATTCTGAATAAGCTACTTCTCACATACTTCTCATTTTCCTCCAAGTATGGGAATTTATAGTAAAGCTAAAGTTTGTTCATCCGACTTTTGCTTTATCCATGCTCTAATTAACTAGCCTTAAAACTATCAGGAGCTAAAGCAAAAGAGTTACCCCAGAATAAGGAATGAGTCCAGTGAAAGAGGCTGTGATCATGGGAATATCTCCACAGAGACCATTTTACAGAAACTGTTGAATTTTCATATGCATTCTTGTGAATAATTTATATGTTTTGGAAAGCTGTATTTATTATTCTATAAGTACAGTCATATTTATCCATGATGATCTGATAAAGTTAAAATTAAAGATGTATTTTTCATGCATAATTATTTAAAGGAAGACAGGTCGGTGGGCATTTTTCCATGTTCACGTCTCTTCTTATAGAGAAGAGACCATTTATCAATGGTTTCAAATTTTTTTAAAAAATTGTAAATAAACTGATAAAACTTTGGAAATTTTAAAAGCAACACTTTGTTGTACTTAGAGAGCCAGTTTGTGTAGTGGTTAAGGCATCAGTCTAGAAACTGGGAGACTGTGAGTTCTAGTCCCATCTTAGGCACAAAACAAGCTAGTGATATTGGGTTAGTCTCTTTCTTTCATCCTAATAAGAAGACAATGGCAAACTACTTCTGAAAAACTTTTTCTTGTCAGGAAAACTGCAGGGACTTATCTAGGCAAGCTCCCAGAATCAAGCATGGTTGAATGGAAGGATAAAAACTATACTTGCTTTTATTCATTTTTTTTTTACAATCTAAATTGTAATTTATTATTTTATCATTCTTCATCTTAATGTTTGCATTTATATGTGTATTCTATTTATTAATTAATGTTCATAAATACTCCTGTTCCAGTCCATATATCATAAGCATCAATGAATGGGTCCAGGAGTATTGTTTTGCACTGCCTGTCATGACTATGGTCCTTTGAAGATTTCAGATATGTTCACCTAAGACAATAAGAGTGGAGTTGGTCACTAGCCTTAGCCCTGCTACATACCACTCTGTTAATGATAAGCACACGTTTATGGTTAATTTTGATACGATCTGGTTATCTTACAAGCTATTGTATTATTGCCAAATTCTCACCAACTGAACAATGGTTGTGAAAGGAAGTGGTGTTTGGGAACTACTGAAGAAAAGATTCTCAAAGGATAATGGTTCAATGTCTCATCTAAGAATTTGGAGTATAATATGAAGTTGGAGAATTCACGTGCTTAACCAGCTAGAGTTTCCCTTAATACAGAGAATGTGAATGTTAGAGATAATTAAATGTATTGGAAGCAAGAAATGTGTTTTATCCTCAGTTAGGAATCAAATGCATTCCATCAGTACTAAGAAAATAAATAATTTAAGTTTTATGTCAGCCTCCCAAAGCAATCATGATAAGGAATGAATTATCACATGGAATTATATAAAAGCTTCACCCTAATTTAGTAGGAAGAAACTACATTATATTTTTGGATTTTTGTTGTTAGAGATCAGAACAAATTAATTTAAAGTAGCAAGAATCAGGGTAACCTTGCCTTATTTAAAATTTATTAGTTATATGCCATGCTTTTAGGTATTATATTCAGGGCTCTATTCAATTTTGTGTGAAGAGATTTTTCATAATGAACAAATCATTCTGCTTCCTTAAGATCAGGACAAATTATAGTAGTAGACAACAGCATTCCTTGAATGAGTTAATTCTTTACAGCCCAATATTTTTTAAAAAAAAGTGTTTCTAGTGATCCATCAAAAAAAAAAAAAGAAAGATTTTTACATTATTATTTAATTACTATTCAATTTAAATTACTATTTAAATTTCAACTTTTGTGTTTTGTTCAAGGGCTTCTTTTCAGAGACCGAATGGGTCACAGTAGATCTACTATTAACCATAATTCGTTGATAGAGATTTGATCTTGGTTAATTTTATGTCCTTTGGACTTTTTTTTTGGTCCTAACTGAAGACAGAGAAGTTGCCTAGCTCTGAGCTATACTGTGCACCAATTATTTCTGTAGTGTTTAAAACCTCTTTGAATTTCTCCTTTTTCCTGAGCTCTCACTTTCCTTCTCTTACTTGCACACAAACAAAAGGACGTGCCCACAAATATTTTCAGTTAACTTAGAATGAGAGCTTAGAGTACAATTGTGCTTGAGGAAATAATAAAATCCTTCCACAGAATGTCAATGCTATAACAAAAGGATAAGGTTAGTTTACCAGATAAAGATTGGGTCAATCAAGTGTCAGGCCTGTTGCATCAAGAATAAATTGATCAATCATTTACCTTTTAGTTTTGGTTGACAATATGAAAACATACTACTTTTCAGATGCCTTTCACACCGAGATACTGCTGAGGTTTGCTGATGGCGTGGAGAAGGAAAAAAAAAACAACTTTCCTAATTTTACTGACAGGAATGGATCTTTTAGTCATGTCTTCAGAATTGCTTGCTCAATGGAATTATTTTGGAGAGAAAAATCTGAGAGCTTCAGTGAATCACTCAGGCATGTTGTTGAGCTGAGGTCTATAGAAAGCCACAAGAATATAATTAATTGTAATTCTTTTTAGTAAGAAGCTTGTGTCTCGCTGTACTGTTTAAGCTTTTCAAATTCCACACCATACAAATCAGAGATGGGGAACTATTCCCCCCTTTATGACTTGTGGACTTCAACTCCCAGAAGTCTGGGAATTGAAGTCCACAGGTCATAAAAGGGACACAGTTCCCCACCCCTGCATATACATGCTATTATTTCCCTTTGACATAATTGTGTTTTTCCCAAGTTCCATTGGGTAAAAAGCTGAGGTGTTCACATGAGATCCAAAACACTTCTGAATTATATCTGAGACAGTGGTGGGATTCAAAATTTTTTACTACCAGTTCCATGGGCATGGCTTGGTGGGCGTGGCATGGCTTGGTGGGCATGGCTTGGTGGGCATGGCAGGGGAAGGATACTGTAAAATCTCCATTCCCTCCTCACACCAGGGGAAGGTTACTGCAAAATCCGCATTTCCTCCCGATCAGCTAGAACTCAGAAGGCAGAGAATAGACGGGGGCGGGGCCAGTCAGAGGTGGTATTTACCAGTTGTCCGAACTACTCAAAATTTTCGCTACCGGTTCTCCAGAACTGGTCAGAACCTGCTGAATACCACCTCTGTTCCACACCCATTCATTTATGTTCATAAAATATGTATGTGAAAGAAAAAAGCAATAAAACCTGTTTCAAAAAAAAAAAGGACCTGCTGAATACCACCTCTGATTTGAGAGTGTACAATCTTCATTGAAAAGGATAAAGAAGTGAGACAGGAAACAACTAAATAGATAAATATACAGTGCAGGTGTATACATACTATATGTAAGAGTTCTGAACTTTTTGAGAAAATCTAGATTTTTTTAAGACTTTGAAAGAATATGTCCTATTGGTTTATAACCCTCGAAAAGCCTGTTGAGAAGATATGTTGTCCTTTGTACAGCTAAATGTTACTAATAAAGGTCAAATAATTGTTGACAAATCTAGTCAAATTCTAATTTAACTAATTGGAAAGCTTAATCAATTTCTTATTGTAGTGATTGCAGTCCAATGTTTTGGCAGTCTAAATTCTTCCAAAAAAAACGCAGCACCTTTCATTGGGTGTTTGTCAAACATGACTTTTTTTTTTTTAAATGATACTGTTCGGGATGACAGCTTTGTTGTTGTTGTTTTTTTTTTTTGCTTATACCCTGTGTTACATTTTCATTATGGAGACAGGTTGTGTTGTTGATTATGACACGGAACACCCAGCATAATTTATATATGATTATTTAAATGAGAAATCCAACTGAGGAGAAAGTAACTGATTCTTCTGAATATTGAAGAGCAAACCAGAATGCCGCTTACATTTTTAAACAATACAAATTACACACACTCGCCCATCTTGCAGATTTTGGTAACTAACTCATGTAGTCATTACGGCCAATAAAGTGGATTCATGCTGGGTGAATACAGATAAATACAATGCCCCAATTGTCCAATATGCCTCTAAGGAGCTGCATGTGAGCTGCAGTCTGTGCAGGGCATTTCTACAAATGCCTCATTCAGTATAGAAAAGAGATAACACCATTGTGGGAGGTAAAGAAAACACAGGAGAAATGATCAATGGATCGGGCTGACCATTGTACATGTGAATTTTACTGATAAATGATCGTAGATCTCCAGAGCATTTGATTTCCCATTTATACAGCGTCATAGAGTTCCATAGCTTTTGGATGTGCCTGTTCTGACCCGGCCTTCCCAGAAGCAAGAAACAGACTCCCTGCAAAGAAAAAACCCTCTTTATTTACACATTGGGAATTAACTGCATTCACCAACAGAAAGTCCAGGCAAGAGTCGTGCAAGAACTTAACTGAAACAATAGTCCTTATCAGCTCGTTTTCATAAATGCAAGGCTGTGTGCTCCAGCAGGAAGGTTGCAAATTAAGTCTGTTCAAACAGAGAAATAGACAAACCTCAGTTCTGGCAAGGCAGCCTTTGTTGCAGGAAACACACAAGGAGCAAACTTTCCAGAAATGCGAACGGTTGTCTGCAACAACCAAACCGCTCCCTTTTCCTCCTATTTATTCCCCAGCCAGGGAGGGGCCAGTCAGCATCCTCATTTGTTTTGCTTCCCGAGCCAGCTCATTGTCGTCCGTTGTTCATCTCATCTATCTGTTCTGCACATACACACATCTGGAACAGGCCCCAGCTATTCCTCCTCCTCACTCATCTCTGTCTCCAAAGGCAGCTGCCTCTCAGGCTGGGAAATGCTGAACAGTCCCGGCTCTATCTCTATGTCCAACACTGAGCATCCATCAGAGCCTTTCCCAGGCTCCAGAACTGGCCCAAGTTCTTCCCTAACCTGCTCATTGTCCAAGTCCACTGGCAGCTGGCAGGCCACAACAGCACCATTAGTTACAATGGGAAAGTTATTTATTTTCCTAAGGGATTTTCAGGAATTACTCCTTAGCTTTGCCAGCTCTGAAATACTGTTATCTTTTTCCCTATTGATGTTAATAATGCTCTAGTCAAAAAGTTATAGAACTGTGATGGTGAAGCTATGGCATGTGTGCCACAGGTGGCACGCGTAGCCATATCAGTGAGCATGCGAGCTCAGCTCTGGCACGCATGCGTGTGCTGGCCGGCTGATTTTTGGGTCTTCTGGGCCCACCAGAAGTAGGGAAACAATCTGTTTCCTGACTCTGGAGGGCCTGGGGGAGGTGGGGAAGGGCATTTTTCTTTCTCACCTGGCTCCAGGGCCTCTCTAGGAGTCTGGGGAGGGTGAAAACGGCCTTTCCCACACACCCCCGGAGATCCTCCGGAGGCCGAAAATGGCCCATTTAACAACTTCCTGTCTCATACTTCTTTGTAACTGCTGCACCACCAGGGCTCATTTAGAAGTTTCATGACAAACAAATTGCTCCTTTATTGACATCATGCTCTTTATTTCATGAATTTTCTTATTTTCCTTCTTCCAATCTCCATGCTTCTTCCTTCGCTTTATCAAGATTCCTCTAGGCACAAATTTCTGAAAAATGAACTACAACAAGACTACTGCTATAAGGAATAATTTAATATACATAAGGGAGAAGGGTGGGAAATTCAGTCAAATCCAGAATATATTTTTATATTAATTATGTTTTTAAATTAAAAAATAGTAAAATTATCTGTTATAAATATTTAATACTTTCCTGAAGCTGAGAATAATATCAGTTTCTTATTTATCCATATGTTGTGACTTGGTAAATCCTGTTTGTGAACACATCTGATCACTTCTTTTAAACTAATGTCCAGTATGAGTGTTGTTTTTGGCATTTCTACAAGCTCAATGTAAAATGTAAAATGTTATTACTAGACACTTAAAAGTCACTAACATTTGAAAGATTTTAGACTAAAGCATATAGGACAAATCTGCTATAAAATCATCTTTAAATTAATGCACATAAATTAAATGGGAACTATATTGTACATATAGTGCATATTTAGAGATAGTGTTTACTAGTGTTTACTTAAATTCAAAGTAATCAGAAAATACTACATTTCCCATGCAAATTAGTCTTCCCAAATGAAATTATTTTAAAATGAAGTGGAAGTCTAAATCCAATTCTTAGTTTGGAATTGTGAGAACCATACAGCAACTTCTCAGTCTTCAGCCAATTGTTATTTTAGTAATCTGGCACAATTCTTTTGATGTTCCTCATCATTCTTGGCCACAATATTGTTGTTATTATTTAGGAGTGGTGTGTTAAAATTTTTGCCTGCTCTTTCAAATATTGATCATGCTTCAAACACCCATGAATTGATTTGCTCTGATTAGCACTGGTTTTCTGTTGTACAATTGAAAATTGGTTGCTCAGTTTCTCTAGGGTCATTGTATTCTGAGTATTTATCTATTGATCAGACAAAATAGAGCCACCTCAATTTTTTCTTTTTCTTTTTCGTTATTAACATGACAAATGTAGAAAGAAATCCTCTTAAAGAAGTAGAATTCAAGTTAAATTGGCGTTTGAGCCAATTTATAGTTTTCCGATCTGTCTTGCATTTGTTGTCCAAGTAAATTAGAATGTAGTAAATTACTTTATGACCTAACTGCTCTACAATTTGAAGATTAACTATCTGTCAACAAGATTACTACTTTTGTTAAAATGACAGGGTGCCTATCCTAAAATTCCCCAGAGATTTACTCAATGGTTTCAGTTAAACATAGCTGGAAGTTTCTCACAGTTAGAATAACAGGTTAATCCCTGGGTTTTCTTTCTTTGGTTCCTCTTTTCCTCTGGCTATCTGTTCCATGCTGAATCCATGCACAAGGATCAGAGGTGGTATTCAGCTGGTTCGTACCAGTTCGGGCAAACTGGTAGCGGAGATTGCGGGTGGGCGATCCCCCCCCCAGCTCTATGCCATCCTATTTAGACATGTTTTTGAGGCCGGGCGCATGCTCAGAAGGCACGTGAGCGAGCAAAGCGCATGCACAGAAGGCCAGTGGTAAGAATATTGGAAATCCACCGCTGACAAGGATGCCTGTATCAGATGTTATGCTGCGTCATCTTCCATGACAGGGATTTTTATGTAAAATCCTCTTTAATGGTCTTGAATCCCTCTGCTGTCTGCAACTCTCCTGGAGTCTGAGAATATCTAAATTCCATCTTGATTAAGGAATCTTTTTTCCCCCTCCTTTCCTCCCTTCCTCCAACTTCCTCTCCAACTCCTTCCTGCTAGCTTCTTTCGACTTCGCTCTTCCCACTGGAGATTTATCTCTCACCTTCAGATTACTGGCACAAATTCAGATTGTGTGTTTAAACAGTCCTGTGATAGGATGGCAGGCAGAATTTACCACTCCATTCCATCATATCATGGCTCATGCTAATCCCCTAAATCAGAGGTGTGGAACTATGGCCCTTTTATAACTTGTGGACTTCAACTCCCAGAATTCCTGAGCCAGTATGGCGGAATTACCATGAGCCATGCTAATCTATCTACTATTATTTATTACGGCTGGCTCAGGAATTCTGGGAGTTGAAGTCCACAAGTCATAAGGGACCCATAAGCAACCCCAACCCTAACCCTGCCCTAAATCCTTAATAATAATAATAATGAGTTTCATGTTTAATGAATAAAGATAATAATAATAATAATAATAATAATAATAATAATAATAATAACAACAACAACAACAACAAGAATAATAATAATAATAATAATAATAATAATAATAATAGTAATAATAGTAATAATAATAATAATAATAATAATAAATAAACATTGAAGAACCTCAGACCTTAGTGATGAAGGCCCAGCTTTCTCTATCTTCCATATGTTAGGCTTAGCAGAACATCTGTCTGGATTAAGATTCCCTGCACTTTCATTCCAGTCATATAAATCCAGCCAGCATTTCTCCACAGGAAAATATTTTATTTGCTTCAAAAAATCTGTTGGAGATAGCTGCTTATTAGGCTTATGGTATAATTAAAATAAAGCCATTCTGAGAAACCTTTTGGAACCTTGGCCAAAAAGCCACATGAGAACTTGAGGCTTGACCTCATGACTTGGGTTGCAATATCCACTTAATTCCATATCAGCTATTTTTTTCCCCATACAGGTAGTCCTTGACTTAAAACAGTTTGTTTAGTGACCATTTGAAGTTACAACAGTGCTGAAAAAAGCAACTTATGAATGTTTTACACTTGACCATTGCTGCATCCCCATGGTCATGTAATCAAAATCCAGAGGCTTGGCACATTTATGATGGCTGCAGTGTCCCAGGGTCATGTAATCATCTTTTATGACCTTCTGACAAGCAAAATAATTGGGAAAGCCAGATTCAGTTTACAACCGTGTTACTAACTTAACAACTGCAGTGATTCACTTAACAACTGTGGCAAGAAAAATTGTAAAATGGGGCAAAACTCACTTAACAACTGTCTTGCTTAGCAATGGAAATTTTGGGCTCAATTGTGGTCGTAGGTCAAGGACTACCTCTATTGCTATAGCCATGGGGAAACAATATGTTCTATGAAGCCAACATATTTATTTTATATCTATACTAAATATAGGTGCCATCTGAATCTTGATGACTATTGTTTAAGTTGTGGGAAAATGTTATATTTTGTTATTTTATCTTATCTTACCTTTCAGGCTTTTAAATCTCTATAGCTTTTATTCCATTTAGGCCATTCAAACCATTATTTGACCACTTTTATGGCATGCCATTCTTTTATTGCCATTTAATAGCATTTATAGCATTCCCCACCACCACTATTATAATCCACTTGAATAATGCCAAATATATTGAAAGAAAGTGTGTAGCATTTCATGCATGCATCATGCATACATAAATACATATATACATGCATACATACACACTCATTTGTTGTTATAGGGGCAAACAATCAGTCACAAGAATAGTAGTTGCTCCAAGGGCAGGCAATAAAATACTTGTGAGGAAATAAAACTCTAAAATGTTTATATGATCTTCTCCAATTAAATGAACAAGAGATTGAGAAAAAGAAAAGAAAAAAGAAATGGACCTTGCAAATATGAAATCTGGAGATCTAATTTTATCTTCTAAAATAAAATATGGTTGGAAATAACCATAGAAAGTTCTGCAATATGCAGGCATTCATATATTAAAAACAAACAAGCAATCAGAACCTGGAACTCTTAACATGATCCATTTACATTATTCAGTGCTAAGTACGCAGGCACCAGAAATTTCCTGTTATTGCATTTTGACACTTTGACGGCCTAGGTTTTCTCTCTGCAGCAACAGACTTTTACAACAGGAAGCATATAATACAAAGGAGATTGAAACATTCTCACAGTAAACCCTCAATTAAAATGGGCCTCGGTTATATGATTTCAGAATGAACAGGCAATGTTTGCTGAATGGAGTTTTGGTATATTGGAAGATGGACAGCTGTCGCAACTGAGGAGAGACAATGGAAGGATGGGAGGATGTGGGGAAGAAAGAGGGTAGGACAGACCAGGAGAATATATAGTACTGGAACATCAGAGATGGTGAGGAAGGAAGGGAAAAAAAGAAAATAGATGCTTAGAGTTCTGTAGCAATTCTGAGTTGTAGTACTCAGAAAGGCTTTGGAGATCTCCTTCTCCTTCTCCTTCTCCTTCTCCTTCTCCTTCTCCTTCTCCTTCTCCTTCTCCTTCTCCTTCTGATGGAACCTTGGAGGTCTTCTAGTCCAACCCCTGCTCAAGCAGGAGACCATATACCATTTCATTTCAAAAAATAACAAGAAATGATTTTTTTCCCCATTCTCTCCCATTTTAACAAGAATTGACCAGCCACTCATGTCTTCAGCTTGTCAATTAATTATGAAAAACCTTTCATTTTTTTTTTTAAAAAAACTTTTTTATTGCTTTAAAAATGACAATAGAAAAAGGAATAAAACAGAAAGATAATCACGATAGAAATACCTACATTATCAAAGGAGGAAAAAAAATGAAAACAATTGTTTAAAAAGTGAAAAAAAACCCAGAAAAAATAAACAAAGTGGAATATATCATAGTATATAGGATAATACCTTTTTAAAAACACATTTTTTGCAATGTCCTATACTTACAAAGTTTTGGGAGAAAGTGGTGGACCATATAAATGTGATTGTGTGACAAGAAGGTTTACCTCATAGCCCTTTATAGAAAGGGCTATAAAACTGCTTCAGAGAACACTATGAAGCGATATATAAGTCTAAGTGCTATTGCTAAAAGTTTCAAAGGAAAACATTCTCTTGAATTGTATACCTACTATGTGGAATATGACAATCAGATTACATAAATGGATTCTCCGTTCTCTTACTATGGCCAGAAGACTGATGTTGCACCATTGGAAAGATAAAAAAAATATGGCCCCATTCACTCAATAGATTGAGGACCTGATTGGACTTGCCAGGGCAATCAGGTGCCATATGTAGACATTCTATGGACAGGTATAATGAAATATGACACTTATTTACACAAGCAGGTTAAAGAAAGTACAGTAGTTATATATGTGCATTACAAATAAATATACATACTTGCATAATATTTTTATTAGATAAGGGTATATACCAGAGGTCTTCAAACTTGGCAGCTTTAAGACTTGTGGACTTCAACTCCAGCATAGCTGGCTGGAGAATTCTGGGAGTTGAAGTCCACAAGTCTTAAAGCTGCCAAGTTTGAAGACCTCTGGTATATACTGTATATCGAATGAAATCTAGTACCTCTGGTATATATTGTATATAGACTGTAGTTATAACAGTCTAAGGCCTTTCATTACACCAGAGTGGTAAATAAGAACAGAACTAGGAATTAGAATGGGGTCCACATAGATCAGGCACGCCCTGTTAGGCACCTATCATATTGTGTTAAGCTTTGCTTGCTTAGAGTGTTTCTGAGAACAAATGGAGATGTAGAGGGGAAAATGCTGGCTTGGTACTTTTACTTCAGATTCTGTCAAGCTCTCAGGGGGAAGATGGGAAAATGTCTACTAAAGGAATGCAAGCATGTAATGAAGCCAGTGAAAAGTGAAACTGCCTGTCTGCTCTAATAAACCTGGTTTCTCCTCAGGTTCCTTATTTTAACTGTTTTTTTTTTTTGTTTAATAAAAAAGAAATCTGGAAATCATGTTGTTCTCTTTTATGCCTATCAAATCTTGAACCTGTGCTTATGAGTCCTTGGTAATGTTTTATTTAACTGTCCCAAAGGTGCTTTTTCAAAAGGCAACTGGATTTTCTTTGGGGTTTTTTTTGAAGACCTTTTGCTTCTCATCCAAGAAGCTT